>NC_040018.1:5423901-5723901 GCF_000972845.2 Larimichthys crocea
GGTGATAGGAGAAACTGACAAACTCACAGAAATATCAAAAAGAACAGATAAAACAGAATAGAAAAAAATGTGGAAAAGTTCTTAATTGGGCCAGTTTTAGCTGACAGTGGGGGTATGAGTAGCCGCAGTAATTATGAACAAAAGACTGCCGTGAGCCTGCCTCTTCAGCAGGCAACTTCACTTTGCTGATTGTGCAGTAAAATGAAGGTGGACTGAAAGCTGCAAACTGGATGTCATAGCAGGTGATCGCTGTAATTATACATCTTTTGCAGTATCAACAAAAGCTGCTAAAATTCCTGTGTTGAGAGGAATGGTGCTGAAAAACTACAGTAGCACATTGCCATTTAACCAAACATGCTTTTTTTGTTTGTTTTTAGTATTTGTGCAACAAAATGCTCTCAGGCTTTCTTTACATCTTGGAGCAGTTCCTACAATTTCAAACTGAGGTATTGTTTCAAATGCAGTGGGTCATTGATACCGAAGCTTTTCACTTTATGACTGTAGGTGTTGGATTCCCAAAAGTCGAGTAATGATCTGGGTGATGATCTGATCTGATCATGATCTGGGGCTGATTTTAACCCAGGACGGCAGGTGAATGCAATTAACCACCTGGTGAAGTAGAAAACCAGCCCTGCTCTGGACCCCGAGGACTAGATTTGAGGAGCACATCTCTACACCATATGTACACTGCACTTGTTGTGAACTGGGTTGAACTGTGGGTCATGGAGACACTGGATAATAGATGTGCCACTGATGCAATACTTCTATCTCCTTTTAATGATTATATATATTTTTTAGTTTAATTAAACAATGCTTCTAAATAGGAGTAAGGAGTTTGCAGGCTTCTTAAAAAACAGTGTGTAGGATTTAGTGGCATCTGTCATGGTTTAGTAAAGCTGAACCCAAACGCAGACACAGGACAGGCAGGGAAGGTCTTTTATTAAGTATACTGGCAGCAGTCGAGAGATGTGCCTGGCTGTTGAGAGGCAGAAGAAATCCGGGCGGAGGTTCGGCAGATGGAATGTGTCAGGCATGAGAGCTGGATGACGGGCATGGTGGATGGTGAGATGGGAGGCAGGCAGGTGATCCTGAGACAGAAGAAAAAACAGGTGTAAGTCTCAGACAGGCAGGCAAGCTAACTAAGTCAATGCAAAAGTAAACTAACCTCATATGGGTGCTGCATAGACTAACCACGAGTGGAACCATGATCCGGGGAGGACTGGCAGTTTGTCCAGAGCTCTTGGGGTGATGACTAGGTGGCAGACAGGTGTGCTTATTGCTGAAGATAGACAGGTGTGTAGAGAGAGAGAGAGGAGGGGAGACCACACCCACACAAACACTGACAGACAGGGGAAGAAGGAAACAGGGAAAAGACAACGAGGCACAGCTGTGGCCATGACAGCATCTAGTAGTTGTAGTTGCCAATTGCAACCCCACACCTCACTCCCACCTCCCTATTGGGAAGGAGAAACTATAGTGGCTGTGTAATATGTGAACATGATAGATGAAAGGCACCATCTTAGACCCAGGGTTTGGTTTGTTCATTCTGGGCTACGGTAGAAACATACAGATTCAACATGGCGGGCTCAAAGACTCATTTTAAAGTAACAAAACCATAATGATTCTTATTTTCAGGGGATCACACAATAATAAAATCATAATTAAGCATATTTTTTTCCATTTCTGGATCATTTTACACACTGTAAAGTGCTAAGTAAAAGGCTGTAATTTCATGACCATATTATTATTTAAAATGGTTTGATTTATAGATGAGAAATGAGAAGCGTGTGTGTGTCGTGATTGGAAGGTTATTATTTAAGAGTCAGTCCACCAATTTTGCACATCACATAAAGCCTTTTGTGGCTCTAAAGAAAGCTGCCCGAGCATCTGTTGAAAACACAATTACAGCAAAACCATTTCACCACAATGAATTTTCATTTTCAGCAGAAATAAAACTCCGTCATTAGAGAACATTATGTCTGTTATGTGCTGAGACAAAACGGCACCTTAAGTGAGAAACATTTATTGGAAATGGACATGCAGTACGTCTCTTCACACAATGAAATACAGTGAAATCAAAGCATTAGAGCTTTTCCCAAAGACATTGTCGAATTTGAAACTGCAGATTTGAACCACCTATCTGACGTTCACAGCTAATCAGAAGTCTTGGTCGTGTGTGGCTTGATTTGTCTCTAATGCCAATACCAATGGCACCAATTATTCAACATTAGAGTGGCCTCATCCTGAATAATGAACTTCACTGTCAGTGAGTTTGCAGTTGTTGCTCAGCTTTTGTTGGAGCAAATTGGTTGGATTAGTGACGTTTCAATGGATGGTCTCATTTTATTTTATTAGCTCAATACTAATAGAGCACTTCCTTTCCAAGTGGCTATAACATATCACAAAATACTCTATGCTATAATAAAGAAAATAGTAGGTAACTGTCTAAAATGGGGTTTCGCCAAAACATTGCCATGTGCGAATGTGCATCTCGCGAGCTTGTCATACATTCTCTCCATTACATTTCACCACACCAATATTACTTCATACTCATACTCGGTTCACACGAAAACACATTTTGGAAGAACTCCATTAAACTCCCTCTCATTAATTACCATTTCACTAGAGTGGGTTCACGAGTTGAGTTCATTTCTGCTTAAGAGGATTCTGAAGTACACTGTAATTAAAATGCACTCTGCCTCATTCTTTATAAATGGTTTGAATTGTGCATAGGAACTGGCCAGATGTGTAGCATAGAGCATTTCCTTTCCAAGTGGAAGTGTGTAGAAAAGACAGACAAACAACGTTATAAACATTCTGTGTGCTCATAAGAGTTTAGGTCCTTTTGGCGACAAGTTTTAAAGTGTGAACCTTAAATGTTTATTGGACCCTTAAATTCTTTTTATGACATGCAGAGCAACACACCCTAATTAATCCAGTATATTAAAGCTTGTCTTTTAAAATTTGTATTCATAACTTAGAAGAATATTGTTTGACCTCCAGGGACCTTTTGGAGTAAATGACAGCCCACACAGTGTCACTCATGAGCTATAATGGACGTGGGGACAATTTATGTGGCTGCAGTTTAATTAAACTGAAGTGTTTTCACAAATTCCAGATACTGTAAACTCAAAGTGGCTGATGGGAATTGTATTACCGCCCTGACTGAAATTGGTTGGAAGAGTAAGATGAAAATGAAAGCTAATGTACAGTGAACCAGTTATAAAAGTAAGCTCCCAGCAGGTTGCATCAACACTAAAGCTTTTAAAGCAAAGCAATTTGGACTAAGCGTACACTTTTACGCTTAGTACGCTTTTGGTAAGTTTGGTGGTGTTGTGATAATTAAAAAGGTACAGTGTGTAGGATTTAGTGGCATCTAGTGGTGAAGTTGTAGATTGCAACCAACTGAATACCACTCACCTCGCCTTCCCCTTCCAAGCATGTAGGGTAAACTGCAGTGGCCGTTAAAGTAGAGAAAAACAGAAAAGGCCTTATCTAGCGAGTCCTTTTGTCCGTTCTGGGTTTGTAGAATGGCGGTTCAACTCCACGGAAGAGATATTAGACTCATTCTAAAGTCATAAAAATATACTGATTCTTATTTTTGGGTTTAAATACACAAATGAAAACATAGTTATGGTTATCATATTCTATTTCAGCCAGTAACCCGTCTTAAATGTTGCCCACTTCATGTACTATACATCTTTTGCGATTTAATGTATTTCTCTAGGCAGGGCACTTACTATTTAGTGTTACACATGAACAAACAAAACAGTAATTCCAACTATTTTAAAGACTCATTTTAAATCCCCTGATAATGACCTCCCCCCTCTACAAAGGAACACACCAACAATGTTACATTAATTAACACAAAGTATTGACTTAACCCTTGAGGCTGTTACATAAAAATGTGTAGTAAGTAAACACTAGCTGAACTCTAACCACATAAACGTATGCAGTTGCCATAGCAACATCCATTACCTCAAGGCTAATGCTCCATTATCCCATACAGCGTCTAACCAGTAATAGAAAATGCATCACCACTGGTGGTTCCTTAATACATTTTCAAATAATATGTAACTTTTATGTCATAACAATTTCATACTTTGGATCACATGCCAGGGGTCTTGACAGACATTCACATGACATTTTGTCATTTTAAATCATGTGGATGTAAAATGTTATATACTGTACAATAGTGGATTATTTCTGATTGAACTTGGACAACTTTGGCAAGCACTAAAGAGGTTAATTACACTAGATCTCGCTCAGGAGTGGGCATTATTTGATTTTAGTTCTATTAATACATTAACAGTTTGATTAACACAGAACAGAAATAAATCTTTGCAGTATAAAAGGGTTGCAAGAAGGAAGGTAGTACTGCCAATCCCACTGGAAATTAACATGCACAAACAAACAAACACTGATTCATTACAACTGCGGGCAGCAACTCTGAACCCATAAGCTTATAGGCTCAGTGTCTGCAACCTGCAAAGCAGAGCCAGCAGGGTGCAAACTGCACGGGAGCTCTTAATAAGAAATGAGCTCCCCTGAAAGCATGATTTATGACATTTTGTGGAGCCTCTAAAATATTGACAGTGTGCTATTTTTGCCATGCATTTCTAATTTTCTGTATCTTGATCATCCTGGATCATGCGTAACATTAGTGATTCATCATAATTACATCATAATTTTCACTCAAAGGGTTAGGTAGGATTAGTTAGATACCTACATTACACTTTAATTATCTTCAGTATACATATACTGAAACATTTGCAAGACACAGACATACTGACAGGAGGTTAAAATTACAAATCACAATACATTAAGACCTTGTTAGATAGTAAGGATAAAATAGAAAATGAAAGCAAAAGGTCACTAAGAACAGTACATGCTGAGAGTGGGTTTTAGATCACATAATCCAGTCTGAATCTACTCTAATCCTGTCTTTCTGTCATTATATTTAGCAGCCCAGTGGGTCATAAGAGACTGTATGGAAGAAAAAAAAAAACCCACTGACACACATATATTCAAAGCAACAGTTAGAGTTAATTAAACAATTCCTTCACACATGTAATTAATACTTACCTTGCATTTCTTTGTGTATTTTTTATGTATCCTTATATACCTATCACAGGACAAAACCACAGCAATCATCATATAACATATATGCAGGGCTGCATTCTGTTTGTTTTGATATGCCTAAATCAAATTATGGCAGACTAATGCCATTCACTGTAACAATTGGACTGAGCTCATTAGAATTTGAGTAGGTCTTTTCTTGGCCTGACAACAAAACTATGCCATGAATTGCAACCCATAAGTCACAAAAGAAGTAAGGAAATTAGCGTTGTTGAATTTTTCACATCAAATTAAATCAGGAAAGGCAGACGTAGCGATATGTTAGTATTGGCTTTGGTGAACTGTATGAAAAAACAAATCATTTTGAGCTTTGTTCAAACAAATCATGTTTTTATGACACCTGTGAGATTCAGTTGAAGGTTTTTTTTTGTGTGTGTGTGTGATTTTTATTTATTTTTTTCCTGCAGCTGTCATGTCAGGTTAATTTATACCTGTGGTATCTGGCATTGTATTGACTTCAAGTGAAGGATAAGGTCTTCTATTCAGTGAGATTAAAGAGCACCAATTCAGGAAGGATGAAAAATGAAATGCACAATGCTTCATGTTTCATTCTGCGGTTATTGTTTTGACTATTTACCTTTTCTTACAATGGGTAATCTGCAGAGCTTTTAGTGTAATTATTTAAGTGTAAATAAGGGTGCACTTGTGTGCATGCAGTGACACACAACGACCTCAGTTTGTAGTGTGGGTTAGGCTCCTCCACGACCTGTTTTGTTTTCTCCTTACCTGCGGGTCACAGCAAACGCATCCCATAAGCAGCAACCAAAACGTATGAAATTGTTACAGCAAGGTGACAAAGAAGAAAAAGGTGAAGAAAGAAATATTATCTGTAGCTGTATGACACAATTAGAAACCTTTCCTTCTCCGTAATGATGAGCCTAATCAGAACAGTTTTAACTTTAACGTCAAAGTAAAAGCTATTTAACAGCAGGAGGGGATGGTGTTCATCCCTCTTGTAAATACACCACCACATTGAAGTTGTTCCTGCACATTGAGGTGGCCCAAGACACTTGGTGCTTTTTTCCTTTACGCCTGAGTGTTTTGCTGCTGTTCCCTCTATTTGGGTAGTGGAAAAAAAAAAAACATTGAGAGACTGTTGTATTCATCTTTATAGCCTCCTCAGCTGCTCACCAGGCAGGTTCTCTTTTATTAAAAATGACTAGATGCATATTAAAGTGAAAGCTTCGCATTCATCCATGAACATTTATACAGCAGAGATCCACAGAAAGCAGCTGACCTGCATATCCAGACAGGATCTAGAGTACAGTATCTCAAGGAGACACGTAGGAATGTAGCTTTAGTATTTTTAGTGTGGAAAGTACTGCAATATGGCTCAGTGTCAAGGAGTGTGTGTTTGTGTGCATTTGTGTCTCTTACATTTCCACTTGTTAAGACACTTGATGTGATTCAATGTACTGAAAATATACTTGGAAAGCTTCAAAAGCATTTTGATGCTACACTGGCTTTTAATGGGACGAAGGACACCGCCATGTCATTGATTTCAGTAAAACTGGTTCATACTTAATGGAGAAAGTGTTTTCTGGTTTTCCTTTTGATGTTCTTCAGCTGCTCTGCCTCATCTTGCTATGATTTACATAGTTTCTTGATGGACAGAGAGTTTTACTTGTTACTAAAGTAAGTAAGTTAGTTCATTATCTCTATGACACCTGGACTGGGAGCTCAAAGCACTGCTACCAAAGAGGATAGGTGAGAGGTAAAAGGTGAGTCAGTGGTGAACAGTGAGCAGGGAGCATAGCCAATATCATGTCAAATCCGGAGCTGGGCAAACAGCCAATGTAATGGGCCTCAGCAGCTCCTGCGAACATGGCAAAGATGAAGAGACCCATTGATGGAGGAAGCTGAGAAGGGAAAAAGAGAGTGATTGAGAGGCCGTTGGACCAAAGTTAATATCAGGATGGTCTCTGGTTATTGACAAGAGCTTCATGAAATGAAAGGCTGAAAGACAGATGTGGAGGTAGTTGTCTTGCTAAGTAATGTAACCACAACAAATGCATGTTTACAAAGTAAAAGCTACTCAACAGCATCGGCGTAAAAGACTAAAAATCTCAAGGATTAGGACATATATGTTCTGGCAGAATGGTGTTTATTCCTCTAGTAGAGTTCCAAAGACTAAAAACAATTCCACATTGAAGCTGTTCTTGCACATTGAGGTGAACCTGTAAGTCAGCCAACTAAAGGACAGTAATAGGGCCAAGCGTAAAAGGAACACTTGACCAGCAGAAATTAGTCCTTCAACTGTAGAACATTACTGCACGTCATTAACGGCCTTGCACAATACTGCTGCATCTTATATGTATTTTGATCAGAGAGCAAATTTATTGCGCATGATAATTTCCCTCAGAGGTACAGTATTGTGACTTTCAGCAAAGTCAAGGGAACTATGTCCAACTATTATGGAATTTTCTATCCTTAGGTAACCTGAGGTCACATGTGGGCCTGAGGTCCTCGGCAGTATTAGTTTTTTGTCTTTGACTGAGAACAGTTGGTGCCAGTCTATCTCAACACTGTGGTGTCCAGGGTCAGAGAGACCTGTTGCTGCCTTCATAGTCATAATAGATAGCTGCTGTTGACGTTCAATCTGCGTAAACAGACATCTGTGTCTCCAGACTAGAATATGATGACAGTAGCATCTCCATTGGTAAAGACATTTTCTTTGGGTAATTCTGGGCGTATAGTATTTGTGGTGTTAACTTGAGGTTTAAAGTCTATCCACCAGGACGAGTTCAGCAGAATGTGAGACCGACTCAGGCACTTCTGATCCACTTTGATCAGTGTCTCTAATTCTCCTTGATCAAGCGTCAATAAATAATACAGCATAAGACATCAGAGGCTCCGGAACACTTTCTTCCTTCCTGACCTCACCATTGAACTTTGACTTCAGCAAGTTCTCCACAACATCCACCACACCAGCCTTTTAACCGTCAAATTCTGCTTGTATCTGTATTACAGTAGCTACACATTAGAGTTTCCCTCGCTTGATGCCAGTAACACACGACTGTCAAAACACAAAAGTTTAAGTAGGCCATCTTATTGATGCAGTTGGTTGCATCCACCACTGCAGTTATTATGCTGCGAGGCATTTCCTGTCAGTTCTGCAGTTGCACCACTGAGGCTGTTCATTGACTGAGAGCCCAGGAGAAGCTTCATTGACATCCAACACATCAAACATGCCTGGAAGGCATTTCTTCACCTTCTCCAAGAGTCGGTCCTTTTGCTGATAGGGAAAGACACACGCCTTCACTTTCGAAGGAGAGAAAAAAGCTGCACATTTGAAAAGTAATTTTTCTATGAAGTTTCATATTTTGTATTCCGTGTTCAGTGGAAATAATGATAAATATAGAAAATGTCTGTCTTCATTCATGCAAACTATTCTCTTTCATGTTTCCATCACTCAGTTACCTTCCGCACACTACAACACTAACTAGTTTTAATGAAAGACCAAAGACATACACAAGTAAACACAAACATTTTGCTGTTGTCATTACAGCCCACAACATTTGGATGAGACACATGTCAAAAATATTAGAATTTGATGCCGTTTAATTTAAGAATAAAACAGTGTTTTTTATCTTAAATGTAACCTAAGCATTATTCAAGCTCTCAGTATTATATAAAGTCCTTTGTTAAAGCTGTTTTCTGCAGTGTGGTGCTGCTGCTGGACTCTTGTTTACTGAGAATCAGCATCTAATTGGAAACCTTTCCATACAGCCATATACATAAAGTTAAGTTAACATGGTTTTATCATCTCACTCAGTGCACCAAGCTCTAATAAATATATACATTCCAGCTTTTAACAAGACTGGCTTAGGCTTTAAAGTTTTAAAAGTTTTTCATTTCATCATCAGCAGAAAACACATCAGCATATCTCACATGCAGCTGGTGGTTACCGCTACAGTTCTTCTTCCATACATAGATCTGGCACTTTTGCCATAAGTGACATTTGTTTTTCACAGACGCATTTGGAGTGCTTTGGGATTCATAGTGTTGACTTTGAAATGTGGAATGCGGGAAATGAACCACCGCTCTATAAATGGCTGATCTACTCAGCCTTAGATACAAATGAATGGCAAGATTACAAAATCTGAAACAACAAATTCACAAACAGTAAGAACAAAGAAACCATTTTATTTTCATTAACATACCATACAAGGATACAGTTTGACACCATTCCTACCGTTTCACTCAGCAGCAGTACTGAAGATACCTCAAAAACCTACACACACACACACACACACACACACACACACACACACACACACACACACACACACACACACACACACACACACACACACACACACACACACACACATGCACACCTACATTACTTTGAAAGTCAATTTCAAACTGAATTATAAATATACCACTCCTTTGGCTGCATTCCTGGCTGCACTCAGTAATGGAAGTGGGGTGCAGATGAACAATGAAATATACAGCATGTAAGCAGTATATTCATTCAGATATTTGTACCCCCCTCAGCACACACACACACACACACGCACACACACACACACACAAATAATTAGTAAATCTGGAAGCAAATTGATGCATAGGCAAAACCAGTGCATACAGAAATTAAATAGTTTCTTCAGGTCTTATCAGGCTAATTTATTTGAGATCTCTTTGAAATATGTGTATTCAGTTTAAGAAATAGGTTATTTTGTGCATATTTTGTGTTTGGCCTTCCCTTATGAATGTAACTAGACAAGGTCCATGTCTTTTGTTCAGTAAATGATGAAAAGTGCATACCTAATGTAACTAATAGTTAAATGTTGCTTTTTAGTGCATCATGTTCCTTACTGCTGTTACAAAACCTTTAATAATAGGTAATATCGCCTCCCTGCACCAAAGCAGCCCAAAAAAAAAAAAAAAAACCCTTAAATATATACTGAGTATACACAGATCAGGGGATATACATCAGGGAACAATACATTATGAACCAAGGCTCAAGCCCCAAATTAATTATGCACTGTTTTATTCCACTCAGTAAGAGCTTCTTGTGTGATGTCCTTTGTGCAGTCCGACACGAGGTAGTTAATTTTAAAAGTGTTGTATAAGCAGAACTGGCCTGTACGGTATCTGAAGTGGACTTAATACTGTTCTTCAACAGCATTCATTCCCGGTCTATTGTCTAACCATCTTGCTGTGACCCAATTTCATCAATATTCCACTGGATTAACGACGGCCAAACAAAAGATGAACAGCAAGAAAATAAAGACAGAGCTTGCAGCAGCTTCATCTAGTTTTGCTTTTCTAAGCAAACTGTGCCCTGCGTGTACAAATAATCTATTTCTTAACATTTTATGATACGATCTTGTTTCCCAGGCTTTATCTTTTCAGTCTGATCTGCCTCTGCAGTGGACTGCAGCTCTGCAATAAGTTGAACTAAAATGACAAAACGCGATTGAACATTTCTTTTCTGTTTTTACAGCTTTGCTACCAGGTGTTTTTCTGTTTTTTCATGCATAACACATGACATAGTATTTAGAATAGTAGCTTTTCTTAGAAGCTACAGCAGCGTGTATATTATACATGTTATTAAAAATCTGGCCTATATTAAATTATCACTTCTTTGCAGAGGAAGAAGCTGTTGTGACATGTCACAGCTCGTCAATGAATCTACATGCACATAACTGTGTTGTACGTGGTCAATCTGGTAGTTATGGACATATATGACACAGGTATTTGTTTTGAGAAGAAGACTGAATTCATGAATCCCTGATGTAGAATTTTATTTTTTATTTTTTATTTTTTTTACACACACTCACACACCCCAAATAACACGCTCTTTGTTTATAAGAAAATGCTAAAATATTAAATTGTAGGTAAAGAAAGCAACAGCGTGTTTCACATTTGCATTGATTCTGGACAACATCTTTACTCATAATAATTTACACCGCTACAGAAAAGTGATGGCATTTGCTCAGTGTACTGCAATTAAAAATGATGATGTGTCTTTTTGTGTTTTTTCTGCATGTGGTCACATAGTACATATTTCTTCATCAAAACTGCTGGCTGTTACTTGTATGTTTTATATAAGGATAATTACATATGTGGATATGCATGTTAGCTGACCAGTGAGAAAGATAGTGCACCAAACAGATTAAAGTAGGTCTTCTAAAAAAGCTGAGAGGTGCATCAGATTCTGCCCACAGAACATGCATTGATGCAAATTTAATATGAACGCTTCTGCTTCATGCGTGTCGACTCCACCTCAACACTAGACGCTGGCCGAGGGGAAAACATATGTGCATATTAAATGTGGAACACAAATATTCCATTTCTGTCCATCAGTTTTCTCCAGATGAATTAATGATATGTTTTCCATAGCTGTCAAGGCTAACATACTCAAAATAAAATTGCCTATAAGCTTTCTGTAAAGATAGCATGAAACTTGTAGACGACTGAATACAAATCTAAATGTCCTCCAGTACTGAATAATTGGCCAGCATTCAAAGCTTAATTGTGTAATGTTTGAGTTTTTGAGTTTGCCATTGAGTTTGTATATCCAAGAAAAAGGCAATAGCATTGAATTCCCAGAAAACGGTCCCACACCTTTTCCATCAACACATGAACAATTGCAAATACAGTTTAAGTGTTGAACTACTATTCTTACATTAGATAACAAGATGGAAAAGAACCACAATGATGTCTCACCTGTAGGCATTGAGCTACTGAATATTCTTAATCTGAGACATATTTTCATTTAATGTAAAAAAAAAAAAAAAAAAAACTTACTATTAAAGTGCTTACTTTAACATTTGACAGTCCATTATAAAGTCAATTATGTAACCAAGTTCATGTGTGAAATCCCCTTTGTGAAGCCAAAGTCTCCACTGTGGCACTTTCTGTGCTCTTTGGGCAGGCCCAGACAAGTTGTCCTTGTTACTACTAATACTACTACCCTTTGGGTATAGACACAGACACTTTGTTTTTGCCTACCGCCTCTACATACTGTAATTGAAAATGCAAGCAGCAATGTGGCAATAGGTCGATAAAGTAGCATCAAAAGTTAGACATTAGCAGAAACATTTTTTTTTCTAGATGGTTTGGTCATTTGCGGTCAAGAATTGACTTCACACTCTAATTTCTTTTCTAATTTCAAACAAATTCTTCCTTTGTCTTGGCTGAATTAAAAACTTGCAACAATTACCCAGTTATTGCCTAAACGTAATATTTTTTCCCAGGTCAGATAACTGCAGCAGTTGATCCTTTTCCAGGCATTGAATGAAACTATTCCCAGTACAATTGTGTTACACTGAAAAACAGGCATAGTAATTGCACTGCTCTGCAGGTCCTCATGAAAATTCAATATCAATGTATTTTCACTCGTCACTATATTCCTCTTGAGCACCTGTCAAAAATTGCTTTGCAGCACTGGCAATGCAACTCAGTATCAACTCAAATCTCCTCTGAGTCCCTCTTAATCCATTGCTATTACCACTTTGCACCCCTTTAAGTCCCCTTGGATTGATTCAGTTCACTGTCAAATAATGCTCAAAGAAGGGAGTCCAGAAAGGTGGGGTGAAAACTGAAATATAATGTAAATTATTGAGTTTTAATGATAATGGCAATGATATGCAAATTTAATTCGTGGTCGAATAAGAATTAAATTTGAGGTCATTAAAGGTTGGCCACCAATTTACAGTAAGGCCATTTGCAGCCATGAAATTTGTTATAAAATTGATTCCTTGGCTCACAGATGATACGAATGGTTAAATATAGCTTGTTAACTAACTTTGTTCCTCTGACAATCCTGCCAGCCACATTCCCAATTCCTGAAACCCATTCATTGTCATTTTCTTATCCACTAAATTAACTCAGTTTTTTTTCTTCCATCCTGGTAGTTTCACTCCCACATTTAGCCATTCCCAAGTGCCCTACAATTACTGCTTTCCCCCCGAGTTCCAGTCATCTGACAGCAAACATGAGGGGTTATAGTCGGCCTGTAGACCAGGAAATGGGAGATACTACTAAAGACCTTTACTCAAGCAGTAAATACATCAATTAATAAACATGGTTCCAACCCCAGAATCCTCCTTCAGCGCCATAAGTCATACAAGTTCACCCCCTGCTGTTACTGAACCATCCATTAACAAACGTGATCTTTTTTCACTTTGATCTTCATTTAGTAGCTGACTCTAGTTAACACATTGTTTTAATCCTGTTGGATCTGTCTATGACCTTTGCCACTGTTTTGACACTGACACTGCATTTCAGGTTTGGTTTTAAATTGGTTTCATCCTTATCTTTTGGGAGGTCATTCCGTATGGAAATGGGTAATTATCAATCGACTCCATTACCACTAAAATATGGAGCTCCGTCCTACTGGCCCCTACCATTTTCCATTTACCGCTCCAACGTGTTCATATCATTAAAATAACACTATCGGTTGTCATACTATGCTGATGATAAACAATTATATCTGTCTTTTGACACTAATGATACCAATCACATCTCTTTAATTTAATAACAGTCATTCATATATTAATTTAATCGGAGTTAGATTATTACAGCGCTCCTTCTTCTTCACTTCCCTTGCCTCACAAAGCAAAACGCAGCAGCCAGACTCATGACCAACATGAGAGAATACATCTCACCTGTTTAAAAATTGCTTAATTGACTCCCAGACCATTTTAGGATTGATATTAAAAATGTAATGATCACTTTTATGTGTACTATATCCCATAGAGAATTATATAGCTGACCTCCTGACCCACTTTGAGTCGACATGCAAACTGAGATCCTCATTTCCTCATTTTCTGGTTAAACCTTAAAGTTTAATGGTGACTGGGCCTTTTCTGTTCAAGCCCTTCAATTGTGGAATGACCTGTTGGGTGAGATAAATCAAGGTAATAAATTGTTACTAAACATTTTGTTACAATACTGACTGTTGCTCTTTAGATTTTAACTGAATGGAAAGTGTTTGCAACTTTTTGAATAGCTCAGTATAATGTTCATATTACTGTCCCACCTGCTTGGCCCTTACCTTTATCCTTGAATTTATGACTCTTTGCCTTTTTTAGATATGTTTGCCTGTTCAGACAGCCATCGTAGTTTAGACTCACTCAAACTTTTTGCAACTTCTCCAGTAAATAATTGAAGAGACCCTGTTTGCCTGCATATTCACTGGCTGCAATGTGGTCTTTACCAAAGGATGAACACAAATGGTTTGTGATATGCCTCAGTAGTTGCTGGTCCAACTAGAAAGATAGGAACCCATGCCAGATTCCCAATTGCAAACACTGCCAACTGTGTTAAATTGAGTGCTGAACCAGCCAGGGATTTAAGGCCCTGAACACTTATAATCCACCCACACAGGTGTCTTTACTTGAAAACTGATTAGACCTCCTGCCAGAACTGTGTGGACATTTACTTACGTACCTACTTAATGGACGTAACCCTCACCCGGTAATAAAGGTGGACAACATTACTTATTTACAGACTTTCTTTGGATTCATGTGCACTGAATCAAACATAACAGGTATTGAAACAATACAGTGGTTTTAAAAACATGTATAACAATGCTGTATTTTCCTTTTTCTGTGGTAGTCCAGGTGTGAACATCATTCTTTGATCCCCATGTCCAGAGGAAGACAACAAAAACCTCATGTATGAACCCATTCACAGTGTGTAAAGACAGCAGTCTTTATTTTCACTGATGGTACATATCATGAAAAGAAACTTTGACATGGAAAAAGAGCACTATAAAAAACGTGTTACATTCCTGGCCTGAAATACATAAAGAAATATGGAAATTAGTTAATTGGTTATGATTCAGAACAAAGCAGAGAAGAGAGGAGCAGCTGGCCTAACATTTGTTTGTTTGTGTGTCACTTGATACTGGCCAGAATACAACTTGAGCCAATGAAATTTGTCACGGCAAACATGACCATGGGAATTTGATGCTCTTTTAGTTGGATGCCAACACACCAATCTTTTCTCCCAACTCCGACCTGCTCCTGCTCTGAATCAACTCCCTTAATCATTCTTGCTCTCAACTAGGTGGTGGTAGTTATATATATCTAAGAGAGACTGAAGACTGTGTTTGCCTGTTTATCTCTGTCGCTGTGTCTCATAGTTGGCTTTGTCACTGAAGGTGATTTGTGGTACTTTTAAGGACAATAGAATACATTTGTTTCATGAACAAGTTTTAGAAACGTTGTGTCCAACAGCTATAAGCATTTTCCCCCTATGAAAAACATTGAATAGAAACACAAAGAAGACCAAATGGATGATCTCCTCGAGGCTTACAACTGGCCGAGTTAATGATGACATATGAACCAGAATAAGTAAGACATTTGTGATAATATTTCCTTTTGAAAAGTTTAATTGAATTGCAGAAAGCATAGCAATTTGTTATTTTGGACCTGGGAAGAGTTTCGACTGATCAAAGGACGTTTATCTCTAGCCTCTGCTCTGCAGAGAAGTTGGTTTATGGTAAAATATCAACTGACCACTACTTATTCTATATGGCTCTAGTGAAGCATGACTACAAACTGACTACTGCACTGATGTTATGTTACGATTTATAAGATAAATGAAACCAAGATATCAACTTTAAGGTCAGACCTTTAAATATTTTATGTCCACCGTTATAAGACTGTCAGTGCTTGAATTGGTTTATGATCCTAAAAAATCCAGTCATAATCACCACAGTATGCTGAGAAACAACAACAATACAACCTCCTGTGATCAAAGGATCTAAGCACAATTTCGGACTTCTGATTAATCAGGATTATCTGAAATGCCTCTGAACTGTTAAGAATGTCTCAGTGATATAACACCAGCTACAAGATTGAGCTCTCCTGAATCTGAATTCATGCAAGCTCAATCTCAGCTCCCTTTGACTCACCTCAGTAATTGGTTTCACTGTGATCTACAGTGGCTGTTAAGCTATTCATAAAGGGGAGCCGACATCGCCGCAGGGAAACCTGACTGAGCAAACCGCAGTGTACAGCCCGGCAGTATGATGCACTCAGTTAGAAATAATAAAGAGACGGAGCTCTGCTGCTTTAATTGCAGCTCATGATGAAACTAAAAACTATTTAATTCAATGGACACAGAGCTAACCACTATCAGAGAGGTATTCCCAAATAACCTGATCTCAGCATAAGCAGCCACTTGCACGCTAAACCATTAGCAGCTCAGTTAGGGAGCAAATGCATCAGCCTCATTCGTACCTCGATGGTATTATAATTTCACGTGAGGCACAAAAGTAGAATAATAGTCTTCATAAAAAA
Source organism: Larimichthys crocea (assembly GCF_000972845.2). Classification (NCBI taxonomy): domain Eukaryota; kingdom Metazoa; phylum Chordata; class Actinopteri; family Sciaenidae; genus Larimichthys; species Larimichthys crocea. Next base: position 5,440,305 of record NC_040018.1, read on the forward strand.
TACACTACACAGTTCCCTCACCCATTTGTTTTTGCTAAGAATATGCAGAAGTATGCAGAAAATAATGCAAGCATCAGCTGAAATTCTTCAGTAATGGTGAAGGTTGTGGCGCTTATCAGTACTCAGATTTGTCTCTGATCATTTCTATTATCATCACTAAAACTATTTAAAATATCATTTCAAAAATTTCACATTATGGTATATATAATTTGATTATATAGTTAATCACTTACTGTAGAGGTAGTTAACTGACATTTTTCATTAGTCGGAGGCATCCTTTTCTTAAAAATGCGTTGATGTTTTGTTATCTGCAGTATATCAATGCAAAACTGGTAACCCCTCTGAACCAATAAGCTTTAATCCAATCAGCGATGCTTCAAAGAGGGCTGTTGCTCTGCAGTGGCTCATTATCAGCACCTGTGGGGAATCACACAAACTCAATTCAAGAGGACAATCGTTTGGTCTTGTGGTATTGGTGTTACAATTATTCTGATGGGAAGACAGTGTTCGGTAACACAAATGAGTTTTAAGGTTATGCAGTTGTTTACTCTGCTTATATCTGTTATAGCTGGATATATGCAGATTGAATACATATGTGTTTTCTAATTTTTACATTTCAAATACTCCATTGCAGTAGCTCTACTCTCTGGTAAGCGTTTGATACTTAGTGTACTATTATACATTGTAAGTCCTTATGTTTAGGACCATAGATGAGGTCACGTTGGACTCACTGAACATGGGATGGGAATTTTTATTTATTCATTTCCATATTCATAGTTTAAACCTTTTGAAAGTATTAAAATTTAATTCCTCCTGACATCTTTATCAACATAGGAGGAACGATAGCATAACCTAGATTACAATCTAATGAAATACAAAATGATGACAAAAATGACTGAGGATAAACGGTAAAATGGAATGGAACAGAATATTTATATGATATTCAGCCACAACCACGATCTTTCCTTAACCTTGACCAAAGTGATTCTATAGCCTAAATCTAACCACCCTGAGAGTTACAGCTGATATACATGGGACACAGACTCGGTGGATGTAGGGCGAAGCAAGATTTTTTTTACAGACTTACAATGCACAGAGTTACACTGTTTGCATTTGCTAACAATAATACAGTTAGTTATGCAGCATTCATATGCCGCATTTACAGGTTTTACATCAATTAACTGGATCATTTTAATAACATGATTATGAATACACATTGATTTATTTTAATGTAAAAACCATCCACAAGGTTGCTCAGCTGCATCGTATTGCCTCTTTTTTCTTTTAATCATTTTTTTTCTGCATACATTTACATTATGTTTTATGTAGCTTTTTAGCTGGACTACCACGTAGTCAGAGAAAAATAGAGCAGCCACACACAGTTGATCATAAAGGACACGCTCTGCTGCAGGCATCGCTCAGCTGCTGCATCTGTGTCCCATGTATTTCAGCCGTTAGGACATAAATTTGGACCACCCACCCGAACCGCTTCATTAAAACTCATGTGCAGTACAAGAATGTGGCATTTAATTGCGTGAGTAAAAAAAAAAAGAAAGAATGCTAATGAACAAACTCCAAGCAGCAATTCAATCTCCCTCAAATTGTTGGCAAAACAAATTAGGTGCACAAAGTGTTGCTACATAAATTACAAGATGGGTTGTGCTTGGACTTAACGCATTGTGACAAAGACAGACATGTCCTCCATTTGCATTTAATTTGGGGAACACCGATTTATCTAACAACAACATCTGATGCCTGAAATCTCTCAGCAACTGTCTCTAACTCAAAATGATTTCAAACCCAGAAATCAAAATGATTTCTAACCCAGAAATCATTTGCTTCATTTTAATTTGAGAGTCTTTTGCTCCAATTTACAGTTACACAGACATATCTAATGAGCATTTTATGTACTTTGGCGTTATGAATGTATAATAAAGTCCACCTCAGTTGTCACTGAGAACTCAGCCTGTGTTTCTTAGACAATTAGCATCTTGGAAATCATTGCTACCTTTAGGCAATAATTTCATCATAGGATGAAAGTGATCTTTAGCAGTCACTGTTTTTTCTCCAACTAGAAACATAAAAAAATGAAATACAAACTAACAAACTCATAATAACCCTTGTACTCCTTTGTGTTTCCGCATGTTTTGGTCATACACTGAATTTCTCCATCTCTCCCTTTTGTAAGTTTCTAAATTCGCAGAGCTCATGAGTTGTCACATCATCCCATTAAAGACAGGGACTTGGACAAAGCACAATGAATGAACAGTCAAAGAGTTGCAGCACAGTAATGAGAGGGGGATGTCAGGAGAGAGAGAGGCTAGTCCTGATGTGCTGTCACTGAGGATATTCTCAAGGCCTGATCAGCCTCCTCTGCAGGCTAGATGCTCGAGCACAAATGCACACACACACACACACACACACACACACACACACACACACACACACACACACACATTTCAAGCCAAATAACAACCCACGAGGTACATTGGGCTGTGTGCAAAACAAGGGCACGCACACCATTTCTGAATCAGTAGCGACTTGACTTGAGCTGTGAGGATCCTGAGGGCCTCACGTCACCGCAGTCCATCATCCCTCACTTGCCACTGCTGCTGACAAGGTCACACTCTTCAAAGGATCTACTTGGCTTGTGCCGAATACACTTTTCCCTAAAAGGAGCTGTCTCATCCAATTAACCCGTCACAACGGCATTTGACTGACAACTAGAAACAATAAAGATTGCTAAGCTGCCATTTCCTTCAACGAAAATGTCAAAATCCAACTGTAAGTACTGAAGTGACATCTCCTGGGAAACATTTGGGGTTTTGTGTGGGAAGTTGGAAAAATAGTTCACATGGTTTTTTACTGTTAAGGGAGTTGCAGTCAACTTTTCAAATTTACGTATACAGTTGTACATTTAAAAATAAGGAATCTTAATAAAGTGTCACTATACGTTCAACAACCCTTGTTTTTGCAGTTGGAAGAAAGATTGGGTGTGAAAGCTGGTTAAAGACCAACCAGAAAACTCGAACAAGACTGCTTGTAGAGGTGTCATTCTGATTACAGCTGGACACTGGTGCACTTTGTTTGTGGTGTGAAAAGGAAAGCATACCAACTAGTATATATGTGATTTAATGAATTAAAGATTAAGTATAAATATTTATATCTGGTGGTCATGGGAAAGAAAGAAAGAAATCACTATGAGCAATCGTTATTGCATAATTATGCAATAATTGCATGGTAACCATGGTAATGTATACGCACAAGACAACTGTGAGATATTGCCTGATGAGAAAGTGATATAATGAGTTAAATCAGAGGTGTGTTGAGATTGTGTTAGAGAGTAAAACAAGTGAAACATCGGTTGTTTAGGAGGTAAAGTGGACCATCCACTGATCATGAACACCTCCACCTGTCCATGTGCCTTTGGCAGGACACTGCCAACAACATGGTCAGAGCAACACTCCTCAGGTAGCTTGCTACGATTGGTGTGTATATGTGTCCGTGATTGGGTTATTAAGCGCCAAAAATCGAATAGATGAGAGCCCTTTGATTCTTCCTCCATCAAAGCGGACAAGCATTATAACTAACTCCCTTATTGAACCTCCAGGTAACATATTTCTAACACCGTCTGTCCAGTGTGAAGTTACACTGCTGTGTCTGCTGCATCTATTTTGACGGAACGAAGAGAAAAAGAAAACACATCAGCTTCCTACATTACCATTTGCTGTTTACAAGGTTCATTCTTGGAAAGTATGGTAGTTCTGTGAATTATGGTTAAAATACCCGCTGCTCTTCAACATCTTTCGAGTACAAAGACTGTCAAGCGTACTCCATTCTAAGAGCATGTATTTCAAGGCAAGGCTTTATTCTTTTTTACAGAAAAAACATTATTAACACCATAAGGACTTTTTCTGATTCACTTCGATCTACAAGCACACACTCAGTAACATTATTACCTAACCTGTGATGAAGGTGTACATATTTTGACTTGCCAGGTCACACGTTACTTTCATCCTCTCTGCGGATGACCTGAAGCCATAGATCTTCCTGTACTGTCTTTCACTCTTGGGGGGGAACAGCATTTTTTTATTATTATTGTTGCAGCTCTTATGCATGGTGCTACTAGAGGCACTTTTATGCTTGTTGCTTCTAAAAGAGTCAAAGTTGTGGTCACTCTGAAGACAGAACGTTGATGTATGCCAGCTCTCGTGTACAGCACTAAATAAATGCAGCAATTTACCATTTAGATATCCCTTCGATGATATGGTACAAGCCTCGTAATCATCCCTTTTTTTTTTACACTTTCACCATTATTTATGATTAGGTATATGTGGTCCATTTGCAGACTCGACTGATGATCATAATCACTTCTTTCCACGTGTTTTGTGACAGAAAGATAAAAAAGAGAGATCAATAAATCCAGAAGGTGCAGTAGTTCTGAAATTTGGCATCATAATAGTGGCATTAGATTTGAAATCTTTAGAAACGTGAAGTTTGTTTTGTTTTTAACAAATCAGTAGGACAGTGTATGGCATAATTGGGAGTTATTATTGGTGCCAAAGAAAAAAGCCTGTCTGATGTCAATACATTGACTTTAAGTATCCTATACAACATACCCGAAATATCCATTTACACTATGACTAAATTTTAAGTGTTTGAATCATTCCTGTTTCTATCCAGCTCAAAAACATTGCAAAATTCAGGCCCATAGTGTCTCAAGAGTAGATGGAAATGATAATTATTGCCCTTATCTTGTCCTGTGTGGAATATTGGAACTCCTTGTTCATCATGCCTCAGCAAAGTATTTCTGGATTGTTTGTGAGTCGTCCAAAATGCTGACTCTTTGCTTTTGACCATGTCCAGGATATTGGTTTTGTTTTCTCTCCACTGGCTCCCCATCAAATTCAAAATGTTCACTAAGGCAAAGTTCTGACTTCCAGAGCTCACATTAGAGATCTATGCAGCCTTACCAGCAGGTCTTTGATCAGGGTTTGTTGGTTGCATTGACCACTAAAATTAGGAACTTGTTTTGTGAAGTTCACTGTGATGTTTCAGTCCCTAAAAAAATGATATATAAATAAATTTACTTACTTCAACCTTGTATTCATATATTCTGATCTGATAATGCTGACAACTGAGGTGTTTACTATTCCACAAATACATTGCAGCTCACCTCTCCATGCACAACTATCTTGTCGGTATTATTTGTCTACTGCCTGGTTGTATGCTCAAACAAAATTTGGTTTGTAGCTGCTTCTCTTAGTAGAAGTCCTTTTAGATGTGCATATTGTTAATGTGCCCATGTTTGGAGCTAGTTACTGTACGTGGATTCCAACTGCTCAAGCCTCAAGCTCAACAAAAAAAAATAAGAAAAATAATATATCCTATTCCTTATCACCGAAAGCCAGAAGTGGAGAGAAGACCTTCCTTCTCAAGTGCAGATCGATATCAACAGGTTTGCCCAGCAGGAATTGTATGGCCAGCTGCTTTTTCAGGGCTCTCTGTTTTCCAACAGTGTACATGCCCTGAAGCCTTCAGTGACCCCTGAGTCCATATCTGACAGTACTGCTTTCAGAGATGCCTGAGATGGTAGTCATGATGAAGAGTAGGAGGGAGAGAGGGCATCTGTGAGGAGTTGGCACCATATTTAAGTAGTTCCTCCCACAGGGAGTGGAAAAAAAACTCCCACACACTCCTATAGCTTACAAGACTACAAGCCAGAAAGTAGAGATCTTACTCAAAGTGGGAGAATAGATTTAGAGTTTATAGATTTGCCAACATGTGTCTTTCTCATCATTCTTGGTCATGTTACGTTGTCGAAGCCCCATTATATATTTTCCAGATATCTGTCGGCTGCACTAGGAGCCCAGAAACATTGGTTGTTGCCCATCCATCCATCCATCTATCCAGCCATCCATCCATCCATCCATCTATCCATCCATCCATCCATCCATCCATCCATCCATCCATCCAGGGTTGGTTGACTGTGGCAGCAGGTTTAGCTGCGCGTTCCAAACATCCTTCTCCCCGGCAGCACATTCCACCTCCTCCTCCTGGGGGATCCTGAGGCGTCCAGATGGGCTATGCCTTAGCTGGCTCCTTTTGACACGAAGAAGCAGCGGTTCTATTCTGAGCTCCTTCCAGATTTGCAAGCTCCTCCCGGCTATTACCCCAGAGGCTAAATCGTTGTCAGATAATAGCGGATGGGTTCAAAGACTGTGCAAGAAGTTACTTTCAAAAACATTAAAACGAACACCTAGAGGGAGTTTTAGTGTCCATCTGCGGTCTGTGGCATCATGTTTAAAATCCTCCTTCAGTGACATGTTTTGATGGATGTCACACAAAACACACAAAACGTTTATTTATCTTATTTCACAAATTTAAATCTGAGATTAAAATGATTTGTTAAAAATGTAGATGTGTTAGATTTTCACAGTAAATGTTACAAGAAAATAAAATGAATAGAGAATAACCTGCAGGTTATGTCCTCTGTTTGAACTAACTGCCGATAACTGCTGTAAACCATTTTCAGTCCGTCCCTGAGTTTCTGTAACTCTGACCTCTCTTTCAGTTTGAAGATTTGACTTCATAATTTCAAAGTTTCCTACAGATAATGATGCTCCATCACAGAGCCACCCACGGCAATGCACAAACATTAACCTGTCTTTAAAACATGTCAAAAACTGACCCTTGCAAATATAAATATCCCTTACACTTCACATTCATGTCAAAGACGAAATGTTTGGCTTGGTTACATAACAGCTAGTGGTATTCACAAATTAGCAATATATATATACAATACAGCAAAGTTTCATTTCATTCTGCAGTATTTTAAACTATTAATCGTGACCTTTTGACACCACAGTTCATTTCTTTCATCACTGTTTTTTTTTAACTTAGAGTTCAGACCACTCCTGTCAATGCTGCAGGCAGCTGACAGCACAGAACAAAGGGTTGTCATGTCAGATATCCACATACCTCGCCCTTTTGTACTTAAAAAGAACACACAGAAACTTGTTGTAGAGTTTATTGTTCATTATCTCTTTTGCTTGCCGCTGTGTAATTTCCTGCAGCACTAACAAGTTCTTTATCTCTCTGTCTATCTATTTATGTCTCTATATCTGTCACATAATCTTGTATAGACTATTATAGCTGATGGTATATAACTTTTTTTTTGCTGACTTTACTTGAGACAGCGTTGCACTCACATTAGTTTAAGTGCTACACCAGGTTTGGATACTGTGTTGTCTAATTGATCTTGAAATTTTGAGTTTTGACTTCAGTGGCCCTCACTTCTCTATTTATCTGAACCTGTCCTTTCTGTAACACCCGAAGTGGACAGGCTTGGAAACTTGCAAGCCTGTGATTAAATGTAGGATTTATTTCTGGCTTCCTTCCATATGGAGCCAGCTGTTCCACTCCCCGCTGTGGGTATGGGTTGGTTGGGTTTGGTGTACTACTCTTCAGAGACTCTTGAACCATTCATCTTCTAAATAAGACATATGTCACCAGCTATTGTGTCTAGGACAATAGAAGATTTGTATTTTCAGTCATACATGCAATATATGTGGTCACACTGTATCCTAGGAATTGACATGATGGGAAAAGATTGACACTAAAGCATTGAAAGTTGGAAAAGTTCCACTTTTACTCAAATCCTTCACCTTCCAGTCCCCTTTCACTGACTTTGGGCAGGGCAAATTTAAAAAAACTCAAATGTTATTTGTTGCTATTTTTATCAAGATCATTTTACCAGGATACTGCTGTACCTGCTGAGGGGAAGATCAATGTGGCGGTGAATGATGGGTTAGAAGATATTACAGAGGAACAAAAGGGAGGACAGGGACAGAAATGGAGGAAAACGAGCCATCAGTCAACAGAAGGTCAACCAAAACAGAATAAGACAAAGTGACCCTGGAAAGCAGGATGACTACTTTTTGTGTGGTTGGATACTTTTCTTTAACGATCTCCAACATTTTTTTTTTTAACTTGACATTTCAGTTGTCATGGTTAGAAATGAAAATTCGTCAAACAAAATAAAAAAGTGAATAGAAGAGTAAAGGTCTCACACGGTTTCATTCTTTGCCGCCGTCTGAGGAATCTCAAGAAATGACAGAGTAACACACGCTTGATAGCTGATACACTATTAAGTATTGATCTCGTCTGTTTGCGCAGAGTTATCACTCTCTCAGTGAGATGCTGTCTTGAAAGTTGGTGTCTTTGCTGCATATCAAAGGTGACACGCGCCCTCCTAGACAGCATCTGGTAGAAATTAATAAAAGATGCTCCATCTCCAGTTTGCAGTACGCAGCCTGTGTGTTTTCACCTGTAACTATCTCCAAGTCTTTGACCTCTGCTGTTATGGCATTTCAGCAGAAATGAACGAGCTATCACTGCCATGAGTATTTGTGTTTTACAATTAAATACTTCATGATAGAAAGGCCAAAATAGGTGTTTTTTCATGGTTGTTAGCAGGGTTGATATGGATGCTTTAAAAATGTAATCTGATATGGTTATGAAATAACTGTAAAAATAGAATCAGTATCAGTTATTTTTTATTATTACTTTAATACCAAATATGCAAATAAAGAGAACATGCCATAACCTATAGACTTATGATCAAAGTGCACAACAAAAGACCACATAACAGTTTACAACACAAAAATAAAACCTTAGAAGAAACATTTACAGGTGAGTTGTCTTCCTTAAATGAGATGTCAACTGGATGAATTGGAAGTTGGAAAGGAAAAGTTGCACTTCACTGTGATTAAGTGTCCGCCCCATGAAAGTACTTTGTTTATAGGCCATGATGAAATAAAACCCTATTTTTACTAAATGTATTTTGTGTGTATGAACCTTTCTTAAAATGTCAAACCACAATTATGTTGCTTCAATGTAAGTTTCCTAGATAAAGTTACAGATCAGATGTAGTAAGGCTTGTAAAATGTTTCTTGTTTTTTGGCAAAGTTGTGAATGTTTAATGTAAACCTGCCCTGAAGGTACAGTACACAATGCACAAAGTAGCCGGAACTGAGAGCAGGTGGGAAAATTAAAGTGACACAGCGAGTATGTGCGTGTGTGCATGTGGGTGTTGATAAAGCTGCCGTGCAAGTGCAGCCAAGAGATTCCAAAGTTGCTTAGAAAAGAGCTGAGGCAGTTTTTTTTTTTTTTTACCCGTCAAAGCGAGCAGACATATGCTGAGGATCAAGTGCAACTGCCACGAGGAAGAAAAGGAACAAAACGACCTACTAGATAACTGCGGTTCACCATGAGAATTCTGCATTAGGCTATATTTTTATCAGTTCAACCAACAGAGATCCTGAAATGAACATGTTCGACAGATGTTTTTCAATCCCTGAGTCTATCTAGAGTGGAGCATGTACTACAGTACTGTATACTGTCCATACATAGGAAATGCTGAGGAAGGTCTCAGAGGATTTGCACTTATAGAAATATATATATATGTAGATATATAGGAATATATATATATATATATATAATAATATATCTATAGATATATATATATATTATGTGTGTGGGGTTGTGTGTGTGTGTGTGTTTGTATACAGCCATAAATTTTGGGTGTAGAATTTCTTTAAATGTTAACTAACCGTAGCATTTAAAAATAAATAAATAAACGATGCAAAGCAACCTTCAGCAGGCAGAAGTTACAGGAGCACTTTATACTTAAATTAAACTTATATACAAAGTAAACTCAGTGTCACAGTGAGTGCTTATGTATTTGTGTACACCCATAAACACACATATAATGCAGACACTCACCAGCAAAACAACTCTGCTGCGTCTCTCCCCTCATGTACCCACTTAGCACTGAGTCAAATGACAAAATAATGATCAGGCAGCAGCACTTACCACATAATAAACTTCACTTATTTCCACATTTCTGCTGAGTTGTTTTTGTTACACGGTGTCTACCTTCAGTTTAGAGTTTGAATAACTCTAATATAGAGAAAATTAATTTCTAAGGTGCTGCTGAAGTGCAGAACTCTCAAGAGAATTTGGTGCATGGGTTTAAGAAACCAGCTTGAAAAGTATATACAGTATATCACTGGCAGACTAACACTATCTACACATACTATACTGCTCAGTTCTGATCCAATTATTATTAATACAAAATATATTAACTCTCCTGCCAGTTTTGTCTGTTCCAGCCTGATCAGTTTCACCTGTGGCTTGTTATCCTGCCTTCACTTGTGTATTTACTCTCTGATGCCTAAGTCCCTTGGATTCATTGTGTCGGATCTTCTTCATTCAAAGGTCAGGCATTCCATCTATTCCTTCTGTTTTGTTTTACAGTCTGGTTTAAAGTACTACCAAGTTTCCTTGTTTCACAGTTTCTAACTGTGCCTGTCTGGCAATCAGAAATTCACTTTTGCGAGAACAAACCATTAAGCTGCACCTGTCCTTCCACTGACTCTGTATTTGGGTCCTATGCCCCATGTTCCTGGTTATCCTAAACCATGACAGCTATACACTGCATGATGCCATCAACTACATACTCAGTGGTCCTTTGAATGAATAATAAAATTAGTTAATAATTAATAAAAATGTAAAATTCATGTTGAAAGATTTCAATTATTTCAAAACATCTATGAAAATTGAGATTCTTCTCTTTAAAAAAAAAAAAAAAAAAAAAACTTTGACCACAGCAGTCAAGTGTAACATCCAAACTTTGTGTCTAACGTCACGAGGTTCAGTGCCACTGTTCTATCCAAGCAAGCACTGGGCAATTCGGCCAATTCAGCCATGGGAGTAATGATGGAGACAAAAAAATAATTCAACAGTCCACAGCCATGCAAGCAGCTCTGTGAGCTCGTACTTAACTATGATCCTGTCACATATTGGATGCATTCAAAGTTTATGATGTAAACACAATGAATGGGGGAAAAAAGTGTTCAGGTAGGCCTCTGAGTTGGAGACACCAAGAACTTTTGAAACAGACTATATTTCCCAAAGAGCTACAGACAACAAACAATTGGTAGGCAAGCTGCAAACGCAATGCCACGAGCAGTTACATCAAAATAAAAACAATATTAGCACTAATACAATCAATAAAGACTCCAAAGGCTTCATTTGTTGAGGAACTGATATAAATATGTAACACAACAAAAAAGGCAACAGGGTGAACCACTCCAAAGTACGAATATGTTATATTGTTGTTGTTGTCATTGTTGTGCTGATATTGGTTTAGCAGACAGAATTTGTCATATTAGTCTGGCATGTTGTTTGCATACTAATATTTGCAATAAACAAGACAGAAGAGGCTGAAGAGAATTGCCTTAGATGCAGATAGAAATAAGAATAAAACAATAATATAATAATAATAAAACGGCAATTAATGAAAAAACTTGCAGATTTAATATCAGTAGTGACAAAATTTGAATGTATTTCTTTTCTGAAAGTTGTTTATAAAATAAAAAAAATATTTTAATTTGTATGCATCATACTTATATAGAGCATGTAACAGCGACAATGCGTACAAGGTGAATGAAAAACCTTTATAAATCCCATCTTTCTCTGCAGCTACAATAGCTGTACTAGGCATTGTTGTGATGCTATTGATATGGTTCTGCAAGGTTGCCATAGCAGCAAATAGAAATATAACACAATGACAATGACAAGGGATGATATATGGAAAGGAAATATAATTTGCAAGCCAGTCAACCCTGGATGAGCACTCAGAACATTCAGTAAAAGTTTAATATGCCGCATTAGAGACTAAAATGCTGAAAACATGAATGTTTGTAACGTCAGCAGCCAAACTGTATTTACATTTAACAAAATAATAATAAAAATGAAAACATTTAAATGTATACACCCAATTGGCAGTTTATTAGGAACAGCTACAAGTAATGATGAATAAACACTACCATCTTGGTGGTTATGTACCAGCTTCAATATTAAAAAACACAACAATGCTGATGTTAAAAATGCAAGCTGTTATATGTAATAGAAAAAAACTTAAAACTGCAGCTGTCTTCATGTAATGTATTTCTGTCAGGCCTTTCCTTGACCATGTGGCCATTTGTGTAAACATCCTTTTATTTCACCATTGACACACGTTAAGGAGCAAGCATTCAAACACAGCCTCTGTTTTTTTATCACCAACTACTATAAACACACATGGATTATTCATATAAAGAGATGCCCAAGGATCTCTTTTCAGCATTACAGAGTTTGAAATACGGCCTTTCAGTCCATGCAAGGCTCCAATGAGGCATGAAAGATGGGACAGCCGCACTGAAAACCCTGACACCGAACCAAGTGGAAAAGGAAACATAAAGGCCCTATAGGCTGAATCTTGTGGATGGGTGCTCCCTACACATGTAAATGATATACTCTGAGTGGCCACCGCCAGCACATCCTCGCATTCATGCCGCTGCCGCTGAGCTGAATGGATTTCCCAGAGGAAGAAAGGAGGGGTTAAGGACAGCAAATGGGGTGGGCATAGTGGGGGGAGGGCTGGAAGCTTTACAGAAGGAGGTTGTTGGGTGAAAGGGGACCTTGCTCTGGGCAAGGATTGGGTAAAAAGCAGTCTGCGTCTTGGGTTTATGTCTCCCTGCGCTCCCTCTCCCCCCTCCCTCCCTCCTCTTAACCCCCCCTTCTCAAACCGACCTTGTTCTTTTTCACCCTTGTTCCAGCTTTTCAATAAAAGGAGTTTTTTTTGGGGGGGGAAACGGGAGGGGGCACATATTTTTGTGAAACAGAGAAGAACACAAAACTGGTGGAGGCTATCAGACACCTGAATTGGTCCACTCAACCCTGGGTGCAGCTGATACAAATCGCTTTTAATTGCGTCTACGTATGCTCGTCTTATGCCCATCCTCTGTTTAGACCCACATTCCTCTCAGCCCACGGGTATGAAGGCAGATCAGCCTTAATATTAAATGCACACACAGGAATTTGCAATTATATTTAGGGATTTATAAAGACACACACACACAAAGAGCAGAAGAGGGTAGTGGTGATAGATGTGGCGATCCCAGCTGACACCAACATCAGGAAGAAGGAACATGAGAAACTTGAGAAGTATCAAGGGTTGAAAGAGCAGCTAGAACGGATGTAGAAGGTCAAGGGTTGTGTGGTCCCTGTGGTAGTGGGGGCACTTGGGGCAGTAACCTCCAAACTGGGAGAGTGGCTCCAGCAAATCCCAGGAACAACATCTGAATCCTCAGTCCAGAAGAGTGCAGTCCTAGGAACATCGAAGATACTGCACAGAACCCTTAAACTCCCAGGCCTCTGGTAGAGGACCCGAGCTTGAGGATGACACAGATTCCACCCCGCCGGGGTGAGAAGGAGATATATAAATATATATGTATATATATGTGTGTGTGTGTGTGTGTGTGTGTGTGTGTGTGTGTGTGTGTGTACTGAACAGAGTTTCAAGAGCAGGACCACACCTCAAACTTTGCCACTTCCGACATTCCTATAAATACCCTCTTAACCCTCTACTCCTCTTTCACTCCCGTGTTCTGCACCCCCTCCCACCCACCTTGTTTCTTTCTCCTATTTCCTGCTCTCCATAGGGTCCTGAGGGGGGGTACGCCGTGCCCCGGCTGCTACACTATACTACCCCCCCACTGAATCCTCTCAACATAGCAACAGACCGAAGAGGTACAGGAGTTCATGCTCCACTCATACTCACGTGTTTTGTTAATAAATCATTTAAATGTATCACAAATATTTTGGGGTGTTGTCACACTTTTATATCAACTGTTGAACCTGTATTTACAGACTTTACGTGTCATGTGTGAATTTCACAGCATTTGTTTGTGGGCATTATATCTGCCTGCAGATCAATCTCAACATGGAGTCTGGTATCTGCTTTCAGGTAAGTGATCATTCTCCTATATGTTTGAGTGATGTATGGATTAGCCAGCTTGGTAATGATCCTACGCTATGTCTCCATTCAGATATTTATGTTAATATGTAGTGAGCTATGTACACTATGTGCTTCCTGGCTTAGTGCGCCAATTTCCACACAGTAGTGTGCACTTACAGGGAATTACACAACATTTCACCACCTTTCCTTCTTTGCTAAATGGAGCATTAGTGGCAACATTTGCCTGCCAAAATATAAACATTAAATATATGTATCACGTACCTGTGTATATTGTTGTTCCAGCAGCTTCCCCTGCCACCATTTTTCACAATGCTGGTGGTCCAGTCCCTCTGCTACGTAGCTAAAACCACTGAGCTCCAGAAGTGTCCATCGTTCATGAGTGCACCATCTGGACACTCACTATACACTGAAATCTGCTGTAACTGACAGAGAGATTTCACTTATGTACTCAAAATAGCAAGTATGGACGTAAGTGAATTGAGACACTGTGGTCTATCACTAACTTAGCAACTAACTGACAGTCAGTCCATCTTTTTTCTTAAAGTGGTTCTGTGGTGGTGTTTTTATGTGTGTGTGTGTGTGTGTGTGTGTGTGTGTGTGTGTGTTCCTGTGTGAAAAGTCATTTTCCTTTTGAAAAAGCAATCCTTGATCCACAGTCCTCTGATTTATGCCTTTATTCCTGCACAGTGAGCTAGCATGATGCTGCAGTTGAAGCTGACAGTAAAGTTGACGAGCTCACAATGATGGCAGAATGACTAATGCAGGTTGGATTTTTCTTTTTTTTTCAGTCTTCATGGTGAAGAATTTAAAAGCAGCTCTCTAAAGCACTTTGGGCTGCATGTTTACGTGAAAGATTCTATATAAAGAAAGTTTAAAATGTCTTCTTGAAGAATATTTCAAGATTAAATAGAAAAGTTTCAAATATATTAAATATTTTACATTACAAACAACAACAAAAATCACATTGAGGCCTAACCCCCCTTTTCTTTGACTTTTTCCCCTGTTTTTGTGTAAGCTCATACGAAGTGGCTATTGGGTTACAAACTATACTCAAAAGAAATGCGTAGACCTTAAAATCCTGCAGAAATCACAGCCGCCAAAGTTGTGGTATTCATTTTGAACCCTTTAATGGACACATTTATTAAATGTTATGAGAACAAGTTGTCTTATAGTGTTAACATCCGTGAACTTGGAAAGGAATGTCTCGTGGCATATCTGGGTCAAGTAGTGGTCAGCATGAAACATACTTAACTCGCTGTAGCAGCAATGTGAAAACACCTAAAACAGCAAACGTTCAGAGTAAAGTAAAGCTTTTTGCAATAAGATCAGGGCTTTGAATTTATTTTGCTTTGCATTAGGACAGAACCTCAGTTAAAAACTATAAATTAAGGAGTGGAGGCAGCAGCTGCATGGAGTCATCCAACTTCTGAGTCCAAACAAATCATCTTTAAGTGACAGACCTGTGCTCTGAATTGTACTGAACACGTTGAAGCCATTCTCAAGGACACTATAAGTCAGTAGATCTAAATAAATCTAAATAACTAATACTAGTTTGTACAAATGTATATACAAGATAAAACACACAGGTTTGGCTGTAATGGCTTCTATAACGCAGCCACAATCTTAAGAGAAGTGAAGTTGCACCCGAAGTTGTAGTTTTTTCATGTCATGGTTTTGGGTTTCTTGTTTAGCATTTCCTGTTTTATGTTAAATGAGTTTTTCCGAGGGTGTTACTTTACTTTGCGTCTTTGATGTGTGTCCCGCCACTTTAGATTATCTGTTCCACCCTGATCGGTTTCACCTGTGTCTCGTTGTCCTGTCTTGACTTGGTGTTTAGTCCCTGTGTTACTTGGCATTAGTCAGATCACTGTCTGCGTCAGTTTCCCCAGGTCCAGTGTTCAGGTCCAGTGTTCTCTTTCTGTGCTTCTTCTTGGTTTCTCTGTTCTGGATTTTTGTTTGTTTGGACTTCTGTTGATTGGAAGGATCTTGGATTGTTGGACTTAGTTTGTTCTTGCTGGACTTTGAGTTTTTTCGACTTGTTCAGTAAGTCTCCTGTTGTTCACTGACATTTTATTTATTGTTTTGCTTTTCTTTAACAGAATGCAGTTCATGTTGTAGTTGCAGTTAGTGATATTTGAATGTGGATCCTATATAATATAATATTTCCACTACACCTAACAAAGTGAAGTCCTCAACAAGACAGTGGTGCCACTTATTTCTGCTGCTGCAGGGATTTATCTCTTCAAGTAGCCTAAAGCTGCAAATCCAAAGATCCTATCTAAAGTTAATTGAAAGGTGAAATGGAAAACTTGTAAGTCTAACACATTCAAATTGTCATTTTTGTGTAATTCTTTCACTTCTGATAGTCACTGTCTGTCATTCTCATTAAGATAATTTTAAACAGGTTTGATAATTACAGCTGGAATCAGGATTATTGACGTCACATGTCTGAGCTAGAGAAATTAAAAATAAACCAAAGTGGTTGTAGTCCTAACTGTGCGGTACAGAGTGAGGCACAGTGTTCGTTTGTTTGCTGCTGAAGCTTCATTTACCATCCACATCTCCTTCTGTGTGATATTTTTGCATTGATGATTTAAATAAAATGACTGTGCATGTTTATTGAGAGGGATGGGCTCTTTCAGCAGAGCAGCAGAGCCTTTCTCTGCCAAACCTAACTGTGAAACCATTGAATGGCCAATTCCTTGATGTAAGTGTCTCTGACTGAAGTGGCTATTATTTAACAAGCCACTTCATTCAGCGCAGAGCCGCAGCACCTGGAGTTCACCTCTGTCTGAATTTTCTCCAGTGATGTGTGTTGACACCATCTCTCCATCCACTATGTCATCCAAATACCTGTGAATCTTCTCCTTTTCTGGCAGAGATTGCAGTACAAATAAGCAAGGCGTCCTTTTAGTTGTGAATGATTTGGTTGGTGCAGGAACACACACGGATTTTAGAGGGCAGTTGAAGTCTTACGTCAGGCCACATTGATGACAATGTGAGTGGCACAGATTAGTCTGAAGCTTTTCATGTGTGTGCAGACAAATGAACAAACCTCACAGTTTGTCTGGATTGGCATCAATGCATTTACAGATTTATCCAGTGTCCAGCTTTTTAAAAAAAATAAAAACCTGGACTTGCACCTTTACCCTGCACCCCTGCTGCATTCTTCAGTACAAAAGTATGTTAAGTGTTTTCTGTTGAACAGTAGAGTGTGTTGCCCTCCCTCCTTTTTCCCAGTGAGAATATTCAAATACTGATTTTTGGTGTTTATTACCATAGCAACACAAAGAAAAATTTGGGTCAGCCCTGACAATAGCATGAGATGATCCTACTGACAGTTTGTTTTCATCTCGTACCAGCAATTGTTTTGAGAAAACAGGGCCTTCGTCAGTGTGGTGAAAGAGGTTTTGCATGTGTTTTGCAGAAACATAAAATAAATAGTTCATACAGTATATTACACACACGCACATATACATCATAGAGCCTTTATCCAGGCTCCATGTGAGATAAAATCCTGATTTATGTAAATAGCAGGAAGCAAAATAAATGACTTTGCCCTGCAAATGTGGAGTGCCTTTACATCCACATATTGTATTATCCAATTTCCTCCAGACATAAGGGCTGGAAATATTGCTGACAAAATTAAATATATAGCCAAGTATACCTGCAGTATTTTGAAGAGAATTACAGAACCAGTACTGATGTGTCATCATGCCTTTACCATCCAGTTTTGTTCTTAAGCTATTTATTTGCTTGAATGACAAAATCAAATTAGAGATTGTGTAGCTACATCGACCCCTTTTTAAACATTTAAAAATCTGAAAAATCTTACATCACTATATTGCTTTCATGCACTCAGTTTCATGTTCCAGGTGAGGTGTTTTGCTTGTTTCTCATTTCGTTTGCAAAGTCAAGTCAGCACCAGATGATGCTGGAAAAAAAAAAAAGATGCTGATTTAAACATCTCTCATAATATGTCACGATAATGCACAGCCACCACTCGCAAACAGGCTTTCAGTCCATTCGGCAGGTCAATAAGAACAGAGCCCTTTAATTTCTCTTATCTCCATAATTACACATAATCTCCTAGTCTGTCAGTATTTTAGATAAAAATAACAGGGTTTGATGGGTATCCCCTGCAGTGGGAGAGAATGATTTAACTGGAAGGCTTTTCATTCCATTTTAGTTCTTTTAGATAAGGCACGGTTCTCTAATCTAGCATTTAGGACGTCTGTCACACGAAAATGAATCATCCCACAAGCATATTACATGCCAGTCATAAGAGTGGAACAATTCAGGGAGGCACGGCGGTTCCTGATAACTTGCTTCCTGCGACACAAGTTTAAATGATTTCAGAAAAGTTCTACATGCTAAGCAGTGTTAAATGTTTTTTTAAGCAAGCCTCCTCAGTATGTGTGAATGAATACTTGAGTTTACATAATCTTCCAACATTATGAATTGTGTGATTATGGATCCAATTTTGCTGCAGTTTGGGTGAAAGAGTTTGGTTAAAAAGAAAAACACAAAATGATATAGAAGTGGGGTCTTTTTAAAGTTTAGCTAGATGCTTCCCTCAGAGCAAACAAAGTGACTCACTTCTATTGCAATATTGAATAGTTAAGTCACCACTACCCAAGGACTACTCGTCAATCCTCCCTGCCGACTCTTCGGCAAACTGCCCCTGGAAAACAGCCTCTGTCCCCCTGTTTATCTACAGTGATTATGTGATGAAATTTCGGGCAACCCACATTGTTATGACAAACAGCAATAATGTGGTAGGAGGCAGTATCTTTGGTAGCTTGAGAATATAAGAAAAGATGTTTGAATTTATGTGGCAACCCAGTCACAGTACTCCCTGCCGACTCATTGGTGAACTGCCCCATGGAAAATCCGTATCTTGCAGTGAGAGCCGGCTTAGTCCTGCTGTTTCCTGGTGATTATGTGATGTGATGTGAGCAATGTACTTGAACTTGCAGTGTCCTGGGTTCTTCTCCACTATGCACAGTGGTTTTGGATGACAACTTTTTCAGTGTTTTACTATGACTTGGGGTCAAGAGAGTTAATGTAATAATAATCTGTTTATGTTTTGGTTCTGTGTGTTTCGGTATTCCAATAGAAAAGGCACATTTTTTTTATTTAAATATATTAGAACAATACTAGTACTTTGCACTTTATATTGAAAGGTTCAGTACTAGCCTAGTTTACTCTCTGCTCCTCAGCTAGCCATTCAGTCAACAGCTGTAGTCTACTGGCCAGCCAGCTATCCAATATCCAGCACACCGAATGATTAAGGGCACGGGATAAAGATAAAGACGTGGCAGACTCTTCTGAAGCTCCCGGTAATCTGCTGTTGGCAGGGGAGTTTCTATTGCATTAGCATTATTACAGTGTGTGTGTCAGCTGGTTACAGTAGTTGGAGGTCTCCACATTTGTGGCAGCAGCAGTCATGGAGTGAAGTGGAGTAGGACTGGCTCATATAGCAGGCAGTGTGGGACTGTAAAGGATATTCAAATGAAGTAACTGTGTTGTTATGGAAATATCCAGGATTTCTGACTTCCATAACAAAGATCATGGCACGTGGCCAGGATGCTGCTTTTGATACAGTTTGGGTTGTTAGTGCATAGACAGCAGATTCTTCATTAATCTATGTCTGGTCTCTATGGTGATTCTTCTCTAACTATATCCACTTTACATATTGTAAGTCTAAAAACCTTAATTTTATGTGATGAATTTCGCTGTTTAGTATGGAGGGCTCTCTGATGGCCAGATGTCCTGCTGATTCTTTCAGACGTTTCCATAGCCTCATGGCAACTATGAAGATCCACACTCTCACACGTATATTATGAATATATGAGAGATGCTTTCCTAAAACGGTAAGAGGGAGAATTTTCCTGGAGATGTAATGGTTGCATGTCAAACCCCAACCCTTAACCTAAATTCTAAACCCTAAAACCACTAAAACCAAGCTTTAATCCTAAAATAAAAAAATGTTTCCTTGTGGGTTCCCACAATTTGACAATTTCAAAAGACTTGTGTATGTTATGCGATTATACGTGGTCACATAAAGCTCTATCTTTTGGCCCAACAAGAAATACATTTCCTTTACCATTTAAAAAAAAAAAAAATAGATGGATGAATGGATCATCAAACCTTAATTAAATAGAAAGTTATGGGCCTGCAGCATCATCAGTTATGCACTGCCACAGCTGAAAAAGTGGCTGAACCTCATTGTTATTTTTTTTTTTCTGTTTGACTTTATTTTCTTCACAGCGCTTCACTAACACATTTGTTGGCAAGAGCAGCAGTATTTTATAATTAGAATTTATTATCCCTACCAAGCAGAAATTAATTATCCAAAATAGGTAGAAACTGACTTTCAAATGTGCTCCAGTGACATAATGACTTAATATCTTCATTGGGACTGAACGTGGTTTATGTGTGTATGTCTGTGTGTGTGCATTTCAAATGTAATGTTGTTATTTTACCAAGGCTGTGAAGTCATTTATCAAATCTGGAACCCCCATACATATGGATGCATGGAGCGACGGGATATATAGTGTCTATTTGATTAAGGAGACCTTTGACAAAGAAGCCAGTACAGCAGAATGACAGCGAAAGCTCTGCGGGTTTACGCTGCATAAAGCTCATCCTGAGGGAACTAACGTCTAGTTGGAATTTCAAGCAGTCTAGAGCGCATGCAGCGGTACCATTTCTGCTGGAGAACTGACGAGATGGGAGCTTTTTCAGGTCACTTACATATTCAGTGTAGGGGATGCAGATTGGGCAGGTCTTGTTTGTGGTGAATACCAAACAGTACCCCAAAGCCTACTCTCTTCAACTGATCAAAATAAAGAAGCATGACAAACTCTGGCAACTGGCAAGGTGCTGTGCCGAGAAAGAAAAGACAAATATCTACCAAACCTGAGTATAGTTCTTTGGGGAATGGATGTAATTGCAAAGTAGGCACTTAGCGCAAACTCTTTGCGTTTAGTAATGCACGCAGCAATTAGAACACTAGTTCAAAACATACAGTAATTGCATTATGTGAATCACAAGCAGCCCTGTAGGTTGTTAGAAGTGTAATTGGGAACCACAATTACAAATGTTAATATAGATAGAGATATTATATATATATATATCTCAGCTACATTTGATAGAATGAGTGTAGTAGTTGCAATTCCTCTGTAGAGGCCATTTGTACCTGACATAATGAAAAACCTTCAGTATGTCTGAACTAATCATAGTCCTTGCTCTTGACCATTAAATGTATCTATTACCTCATCATTTGACGAGATATAGTCCTATGACATTACTCATAACTGTATTAATGTCGAGTAGGCAGTTGACAAAGTGCCCCAGGTGTGCGTTGAACGCAGTTACAGTCAGGTGAGAACACCTGAAAAGATGCTGACAGTACAGACGAGCATGTTTGTCACACAGAGAACCGAGAAGTCAGAGACAGAGAAAAAAAAAGTGTAGCTGCACACAGGAATTAAATATACCCCGGTCACAGAAAGCTGGTCTGTGCACACCAATCAAACCTCGCTCGACTTGGTTTCTGCTCTCTCTCTCAAAACTTTATTGATGAGAACGACTGAGGGGCTTTTTAACAAATCGATAATCTGCTTTTTGCTGCGATACCGCTGACTGGCTCGTTTGATCAAATTTGGGAGGAACCAGCCTCATAACCTCTCTGACACCCCACAAAGCTGGTGCTGGTGGTGACTGTTTCCTACAGCTGGCTAACAGTTAACAATGATCGTGTTAGACATTTAAATGCTGTATCTCACGTGGCCTTTTTAGGGCATCCCCCCCTGCGTACATGTGAGTTTGTCAATTGTGTGTTCAATACAATCAATCAAGTTTTTCTTTCTTTTTTTTTTTCTTTTTTTTGCAGGATCCTTGTTATTGTGTTTCAAGAATAAGATTTAAGAATTTTGTATGAAAGTTTCCGAAGTGATTACTTATGTTAGAAGAAATGTTTGTCGTCTGTGAGTTTCACGGCATAAAACAATTAAAATGTGACAGTTTACTGTAACAGGAGGGACAACATGACAGAGATAATTGATGGTATTTAACTTCTGGATCCAGTTTCTTTAGTGCAAAAGCCAAGAATGTTAATTTCTATAGATTATGTACAGCTCAATTAACAACTGTGTTCCCCTGTGAGCAGCTGTCTGAGAAAATTATTCTGGTACTGCCTGGTGTAAACCTTGCATCTCTGCAATGCAAACTGTGTAATGTAAAAGAGAACAGCCTCCCGTGCGTTCGGGATCAAATATGTGTGGTAAAACATACACATTTGCTAAATGTGTGCTTGAAGGTACCTCCATTTACAGTCAACTCTTTTTCAGCGCATTTGCAAGTAAATATATCGACTACAGTCGCAACAAATACACCATAAAGAGTGTTATATTGAATAAAAAATGGTTGTCATATACTAGACCAATATCAGCAGTACACAGATTTTTCATACTTGGACATTCTCTGTGTTCTGCCTCCTCCTATTTTTAAGAACAAGGCAATCACTTCAAACCCTGGTGTGTGCACAGAGTTCCAGGTTGTGAATAAAAAAACAAAAACCCAGCTACTGTCACCATGTGTATACTGGCATAAAGATGACGGAGAGAGGAACAAAGCCAGCACCCAGCTACACACGCATTATTTAGCCTGGTGTGTTATGAATCTATTACAAATCCTTTTATAGCGTGCACAAGAAGAATAGCTGTACGTGATAATGCGCTGAAAGGCTATCGCGCTGCAGCAGATGCCCAGCTTCAGTGTGGCAGTGCGTCCCTTGACAAGGCTTCCACAAGCTGGGTTCGTTGACATGAACAGACTGGGGACAGCCATGGAATCAGATCTGTATAGCTGCTGCTTCACTGGCCTCCCTGTGGCACTGCTGTGAGGACATTTAGGGGCCTTTCATCTGCAAAGTTAAGACAAGCAACTTCGTGGAGCAGCCAGGAAAAGGGCAAATAAATGTGACTGTGAACATGAACAAAGAGAGATGCAATCGAAAAATTGCCTTTGATGGTGTATGTGATCTCTACAAGTGTTGTATGTACATGTGTCACCCAGGTGTGACACGATCAGAGATAACAAGGGCTAAACTGCCATGGGTGGAATATAATTGAGCACATGTACTCGAGTACTAGTTTGAGTTTTTCCATTTTATTATTGTTTATTACTTAATACTTTTACTCCATTACATTTTAGATATGACTCATTTACTCTGCTACTTTGAGGATTAAAGTTTTATAATCAAAAACAAAAAATATGATCATTAAAAAATGTCAGAACGACTAAACATTGACTTGCCATGACCAGCTGTATATGTTCATGTTCATGCATCCATAATCCATTAATATGATCAGTTTAAATATTTGTACAAGCAGTGACTCCCAACGCATTTTTTTTTAGATAATTCATGTTTTCAAATGGTTTATTTAGCTCAAGGAACAGTGTAATGTTTTCAAACCATTAAAGTGATAATCACACTGAGCTTTAAGTTCTTTTTGGCGACACCTCTGGCAATAAGCAGTAACTGCAGGTTTGTTTTTGGCCCATGCTTCCCAAAGATTCAATAAATCGGTTTGCAGTGGGATTTGCAGTTGTTTCATAGTGTAAAGCCATCGATCTTATTAATTACTTGTTGTGCCATTATAACCGCTTACTCACAATGATCACAATAATGTAAAAACAGTGCATTTGTGATTTCCCCTTTGTCTGAATATTGCAAAAGCATTGCTACTTTATTTGGGGATAGATAACAACTTCACAGACCTTTATTTTGATGAATATTGTCAAGATTATTACTTTATGGACTATGTATTCTTCAAAAAAAAAAAAAATTGGGGCTAGCCGTGGTTTTCACTGGACAGGGATGGTACCTGGAAAAAAATGTCCTTTCCGTCTTTAGGATTGCAGAACTTTTACAATTGTACTACAGTCGTCCCTCGCTATAACGCGGTTCACTTTTCGCGGACTCGCTGTTTCGCGGATTTTTTCAGTGTAATTATGCAAAATGCCAGTGCCGATTTTTTTGTCCCAGTCCGCCACTGACTAAGGGAGTACTGTACAAAATGCGTGTAAAAAGGTGTATAAAAGTGTGTGGTTAGGGGTTTTACGGCCTTAAAACATGTATAATAATTGTAAAACTTTCTTCGTGGATTTCGTTTATTGCGGGTTATTTTTAGAACGTATCCCCCGCGATAAACGAGGGACCGCTGTATATATTTTATTGATATGAATGATCTAAATATTAATTGCACCGCCTCATAAATGGGAAGCTGTAAAACAATAATAATCTTTTAAATGACCTAACATTGGAGTCCTGATTAAAAAAAACAACTCTTTTTCATTAACATTGCACATATTTTATTTAATATCTACAATAATTACTTTAATCCTATGCCTCAAGAGGTGGTGAGTCAAGTCATCATCTCTGAACCACTCAACATGGTTTATTGATTGGCCCAGCTTGCTATAACCAGGCTCAGGGAGCTTTTATTGGAAGCTTTCCAGACTAAAATCCAGTTATGAAAACTGAGATCTCTAAAATGTAGAGACGGTTCGCATCCGTCTTCTTACATCTATGTGAAATGGAATTGGTGTCATGCCTCCGACAGCTCGTCAGCATCCAGAATCTTAAGCATCTCAGGGTGAATCTCAGTATCTCTGGAAAGATGCCCCTTCAGAGCTTTTTAACTACCTCGCTGACCTCTGCCAGAAAAATAGGGAATCAATTTCCCATGGTCTTCCATCATGATAGGCTGTCTCTTGGATTCACAAGTTTCTTAAAATGGCCTACTTCCCCAAACGCAAAAAGGTAGACTATCATGGTATCACTACATCTCATGGGCTCAGGTATCGTTGGGAGAATTTTTAGGCTGCAAAAAATCCACTTGAGAATTGAAAGGCAAAAAAGAGAGACACTGAGAGACACAGAGGCAAGTTCAGATTGATGCAGTATGTTTCACTATTCACCATCATGGTCGCTTTCATTTCATGGTCAGTTTAACACTGTGGGACTCTTTTGGTCGATGAAACCCTTAGAAAACTGACGTGTATGTTGATACACTGCTCAAAAAAATTAAAGTAACACTTTTTAATCAGAGTATAGCATCAAGTCAGTTCAACTTCTGTGATATTGATCTGGTCAGGTAAGTACCTGGGGACGTTGTTTATCATTTTCATCTGTTTTGGTGTTAATGAAATTAACAACAGGTACACTAGAGGGGCAACAATGAGATGGCCCCCAAAACAGGAATGGTTTTACAGGTGGAGGCTGCTGACATGTTTTCCCTGCTCATCTTTTCTGACCAATTACTCATTAGTTTTGCATTTGGCTAGGGTCAGTGTCACTACGGGTTGCATGGTGCAGTACCTGGACCCTACAGAGGTTGCACAGGTAGTCCAACTCCTCCAGGGTGGGACATGAATATGGGCCATTGCCAGAAGGCTTGCTGTGTCACCCAGCACAGTCTCAAGTGCATGGAGGAGATTCCAGGAGATGGTTAGTTAATCTAGGAGACCTGGACAGGGCCGTAGAAGGTCCTTAACCCATCAGCAGGCCCGGCACCATGGAGCTCGACTGGCATTTGCCACAGAACACCAGAATTGGCAGGTCTGCCAGGTCCAATGCCACCAGGTAGCACTTCAGACTATCCAGGAGCACAGTGATGCCCGGTCCAGATCTGTGAGGAGATCCTCCAGGACACCATCCGTCGTCTCATTGGGAGCATGCCCCGACGTTGTCAGACATGCATACAAGCACGTGGAGGCCATACAAACTGCTGAGTATCATTATGAGTTGCTACAAAGAAATTTTGGCAAAATGGACTAGCCTGCCACATAATTTTTTTGTCACTGAACAAATCTATTCCGATGGACCCGGGACAAATCGAATGTTCTATAAAAAACAAAACCACAATAGAAAATGATATGTCTATCACACTGACACTCAATTTCCTCCAAACCAACAGTGAAAGTTAGTCAGTCATTTGTGATTATTCAACATTAGTAATACAACAATCCCTAAAGTTATTAATTATAAATGTTAGTAAGCTGGTAATTTTTATTTTTGGTCCAGATGCTCTGCACCAACATGGTCATGGGTCAAAGTGGCACCAAAGTATATTTATCATTCTAAAAACCTCCTAATGAGCCATAAAGCTTTGATCTGATTGTCTCCAGGTCTAACACAACACTGCCTTTGTTCCATCTCCTCCTGGTGGTCTAAAACGCCTGTGGTACAAACACTAAAACTCACCCGGTGCTCTGAGCTCACAGCCTCGGCAGCCTGGCTAACAAACCGGGCTTACATTAACAGCAGCTGTGGTTCGCATCAATTTACTTTACTGTTCATCAGGAAACTGTAAATCACAGAGAGAAAAAACATCTTCTCCATATAATATGATTCAGTTTCACCAAAATCGGTGGTGGTTTGTGATTTAGTGCCATAAAGCATTACATACATTTTGCAGGTGATCACACCTGGAGCACAAAGTAGTGTAACAACATTAAAATTATTTAACATGTATTATTTTATGGTAGTAAAAGTTACACACTGTTGCTTTGAGCATTTTCCACAGTTTCTCCTTTTGGAAAGAAAAAGTGAGAATCATTTAGCTGCAAACTGCAACCTCCAACACAGCGGATCTTTTAAAATGGGAGGTTACTTATTTGTGCATCCCTTTCGCTCATTTTCCAAAGCTTTTTGTGTATTGATTAGGAGCCCAACTTCTTTCACACAGCATGCACTTTGCACACTCATATCATGTTCATTATCAGCCCACCCATTCCTGTATCAATAACTGGGTTGCAGATGCCTCGGAGAAAAGGCTTTGCAAAATCACAGCCCGAGGCTGTAATGTTTATGTGACGAGTTCATGTCAAAGTCAAGAGGAGAAATTCTCCACCATGAAAATCCGTCAAACCTGCAAGCAGAGTCAGGCAGACATGTAAAACAAGTGAGCTCAGATAAGCTACACAAAATGCTGCTAAGCCATTCAGTTCATTAAGAAAAAAAGGGGGCACTAGTTTAATGCAAATAAAAAATAAATCAAACATTTGCATGCAGTTCAGATTGAGAAAGCTTCGTGGAAACACTGTGAAGTCGCTGCCACATTGGCTGGGTTGAAAAGAGCTGATTTGCTTGTGTGTGTGTGTGTGTGAAGGGGGTGGGGGTCTGTGAGTGTGTGATGTGGCAGGCAAGAGACTGAGGATGATGATGGTGTGTGTGTGTGTGTGTGTGTGTGTTAGAGAGAGAGAGAGAGAGAGAGAGAGAGAGAGAGGCAGGTGGAAAGGGGGAGGGGTTTGGGGTGGTCCAGACAGTCGCTCCTTGTGTACCTCACACACTCAGCCTCTGCGCATCATTTAAAGGGGAGCCCGGCTGTCGCTTCCCCCGGTCAGACTCACCTCCTGGCTGCGTTATAAAAAAAACAAAAAAAAAAACACAATAGCTCCAACCCTACTCCACCACTTTATCTCCCCTCTTTTTTTTTCTCTCTCTCTCTCTCTCTTCTTTTATTTTATTCTTTTCGTCTGAAGCCAACCGGTCAACTTAAAACCGACTCGCACCACCATTATATGGAAAATACAGGACTGCCGGGCGCATTTATTCTCTCCTGCCCGAGAGGAAGCGCACGGTGGAAAACGTTTGAGGAAAGAAAAGCAGGCGTGATTCTTGGACGTACGGCGCATCATGAGAACACAACAACTGCCAACAAGGTATAACGAAAACAAGTGTGAGATGACTCCATGGTATTGTTATTGCTGTATCAAATTGGATGATTTACGCATGCTTTGTTTTATACTGGTGGCTTTTGAACACTTGCGGCTGGGTGGGATGCGTTCATTGGTGCTATGTTGTCTTATCGCAGCATTTGGTGAGGATGTCTGCATCGCGGAAAATCTCTCTCTTAGGAAAGCCTAACCTGTTCCCTCTGCAGTACAGTGTGGTTTGTTTTCATTCTAAATGTCCGTGAGAGGTGAAGCATTGATGCTCTCTGTGAGGATAAGTCGTCCTGAGTTCCTATCTGTGGCCATAGAAGTCAGTATTTTGTGTTTTTTTGGAGTATGCATCAACACTGATAGCTCCTTCACACAAACACAAGGCTGTACTCTCTCTATGCAGTGCGGAGGGAAACCGATTTTTATCCGCTTTAATGAAACAGTTTCATTTTTTCCCTCTCAGATTTTAAAGTAGCCTTCCTTCACATAGTGCTCTGGAGTCAGGGGAGATATCCTGATGCATCATTTCTGCTTTTTTTGGACCGTACAAGTCTCATGAATGGCTTCTGAAGTGATGATGGTCTTTATTGTACTTACACCATCAAAGCTCCCTGCGTCAAGGCCCCCCAGTATGTGATACTACAGTATAATTATTTTAGGAATGTAACCCTGAATGGGACAGATTTTCTACGTGATTATCTAATTCCTCACTTGCAGCATCATTTCCCCTTGACATGACATTGGCAGTGACGCTTTAAACTATTGTTTACCTTTCTGTGTTGGCTCAGACTTTCTGTTTTCCTTGATGAACAAGTGCGAGTACGGTATGATGCTCAGATGGCCACACAAGATCCTTGAATTACAGTAGATGCAAGTTTGTGTAGACAGCGCAAGGGTGGATGTACGGGGGTGTACTGCAGTATAGTTTGTAGTAGTTGTTGAAGTATTCTGACTGAATAATAATGGGTATATGTTGAGTTATAGTATATTTTTAATCCATAAAGCGTGTTGCAGACAGACATAACTAGAATCATAATTCAGGTGAGAGCTATTTTAAAAACATCAGTACAAAGGAAAATAAATGTCTTGCCCTTTTAAGATGCTGTATACAGTCTGTTTTGTGCATCTCCTTCACTGTGGCCCTGGCTCTCAGACTGTACATGGTTTTTGGCAGTCAGTTCATTGGATAGGAATCAGAAATTCGAGACTCAGAAGTCTCCGCTTTATCTGTTTTAATTTTCAAAAATTAGGCTGTAGCACCAGAAGGAAAGAAGACGGGAGACAAATTAAAAGATTAAGTTACGGGATTTTGTCTCATGGCTACAGTTATCTAAATTAAAGGCTGCTTTTGTCCTTTTCATATTCTGTATATAGTTTATTGTTCAATCCAAAAACATAAATAGCAAAGTCAATGATAATATAGGCCCTGGAATCATAAATACATAAAATATGGCCTGCATAGTGCTTATATTAAACCCACTCGCCCCCAGTTTTATAATCAATCACATTGCAACTTGTCCCACTGTTAATTGAAATATTCAAACACGATTTTATTGTAATGTTTTCCTTTTTATAGCACCAAATATATAATGCCAGTTGGAATTTTAGGGCAGTGAGTGATCTACACTGCAGTATTTTGCTTTTGTAAAAAGATAATCGCATAACTGTCACACCCAAAAAAAACATATAATTTCAAAGAATAAAAAGACAATTAATTCTTTCTTCACAGGGAGGACCTGGCATGGACCGCTGTGTCTAAATGAAGTGGTTCAGCCATGCAATGTTCCTGGAAGGCAGTGATTCTGCTGGCCTTGGCCTCCATTGCCATCCAGTACACGGCCATCCGGACACTCACCTCCAAGCCTTTCCAGTTGTGCCCATTGCCCAGCCCCCAGAACTGTGGTCTGGGGGGCCAGGAGACAGAACCTCCCTTTGAGCGTGGAGCAGCAGGCGGTGGAGGCTGCGATGACTACCCTTACTTTTCCATCAATGCCACGCGTAAAACACACATCCTGGTCCTGGCCACCACTCGTAGCGGTTCCTCCTTTGTTGGCCAGCTGCTCAACCAGCACCAGGAGGTATTCTACTTGTTCGAGCCTCTTTATCATGTTCAGACTACACTAATTCCACGCCTGTCACACAGTCGCAATGCTGCAGACCGGCGTGTTATGCTGGGTGCCAGTCGGGACCTCCTACGTAGCCTGTACGGTTGCGACCTCTATTTCCTGGAGAGCTATATCAAGCCAACACCCACAAACCACACCACAGATAAACTGTTCCGCCGTGGCGCTAGCCGAGCATTGTGCCAGCAACCTGTCTGTGATGCCTTTGGTCCTGCTGATGTTAATGTGGAGGAAGGGGACTGTGTCAAGAAATGTGCGTCTCTAAACATGACCTTAGCAACGGAGGCGTGCCGCGAGAAGAGGCACGTGGCAATCAAAATTGTCCGGGTGCCGGAGATTGGAGATCTACGCGCTTTGGTGGAAGACCCACGGCTGAATATTAAAGTGATTCAACTCGTCAGAGACCCACGTGGTATCCTGTCATCACGGATCGAGACTTTCAGGGATACATATCGTCTATGGCGTATTTGGAGGGCCACGGGGCGAAGACCCTATAATCTAGACTTGAGTCAGCTCACTGTTGTGTGTGAAGACTTTCTCAGTTCTGTTTCAACTGGTCTTAGCCATCCCTATTGGCTGAAAGGGAAGTACATGTTGGTTCGCTATGAGGATTTGGCTAAAAATCCGCTTCTCAAGACAAAGGAAATGTATGACTACCTGGGGCTGCCTATGGATAAAAATGTGGAAGACTGGATACATGCAAACACTCGGGGCAGCAATGAGCCCTCAGCCAAACACAAGTTTGGTACAGTGAGGGACTCGGCAGCCAATGCAGAGAGCTGGCGTTTGAAACTGTCTTATGACATGGTAGAATACACACAGACTGTGTGTCAAAAAGTACTTCACCAGCTGGGATACAAGGCTGTGAAATCAGTAGAGGAACTGAAAAATATGTCCCTCTCACTGGTACAGGACAAAACTTTTGTAGCTTTTTTGTAACAAAGATAGTTCTCTAATGACTATTTTTGATATATTTATAATTGTTGCCTTATAATTTCCATAGTTTGTCGGTTTTGTTTTCTGTAATTCTGTTTCTTCAAATTTGCACTAAACTTTAAATATTTTAAACGCACCATGGGAACGTATGGATGATTTCCCCAATGTTGCAGAACAGCACACGTTAAACACAAAGTAATCAAATGAGCTAGTTTTTCAAATGTGTTGTTATTTAGTTGTTGTTGTTTTTTCCATGAATAGAGCTTAGACAAGGCACTGTCTTCATTAAGGATCTGTATGCAAGCTGTTGTTCCAACAAAAGTCAAATGTTGCCCTTTGGAAACATGCAATGGAGTTTTTGTTTTCTTAGACCTGTGACGGCAAATTTGGACTGTACGAGCCCTACTGTGCAATAAATAGTGAATGTCGCAGTCAACCTTTACCACTATGGCATTTCTATCCATGTGGGAAGAGAAGAGATACTTTGACAGATGCCACGCTTGCAAAGGATAATTACAGACAATTAATAGGCTCTCAAGTTAAAGGGACAGAATCCCACTGGAGGTCACGAGTGTTTCATCAGAAGATTTACAACCATCTGTGATAGACAAACAGACACTAATGAGAGGTAATGCTAAAACCTTAATTACTGTAGCTATTTAGAGAACACATGACATCTTTAAGATGATTGCAGCATCAAAAACACGCTGTAGAGTAGACACTGAAGCACTCTGATGAAAAACTGTATTTCTCCCTTTTATTTATTATTACTTTATTTATTTTTTTCTTCATTTATTCGAAATCATCGTGTGGAATTTACTCTGCCTTTTCTGTCTCTGATTAAAAATGTCTATGCCATTGTCATCCTTTGATAGTAAGACATTCATTCATCACCTTTTTTTGTGTCACCTGATGAGTAAGATGACATCCTAGAATAAAAAATAGCGTATGTATTCTCTCTCAAGTTAAAAAAAATAATACACTTCAACAGGGAAGATGCCTTTGTACTGTAGACACCCTCAGATTCTCATTTTCCCAGCGTGTGTTGACAGTTTATACTGTACAACACAGCCACATTCGCAAAGGACATCTACAGTATGAGATCACAGTAATGACTGTCCATAATCTGGAACAAATCCTCTGACCATCAGAGTAGAGGTTTGCATGCCGTTTCAACCAGGAGATGTTCAAGGATAGAAGATCAAGGCCGAAATATCGTACACCGGAGTCATGTGTCCTTCTTTTGTCCTTAAACACAACACTCCTTCAACATACTGGACAATTGCCAAAGCACTGAGCTGAATAACACAATGTTACTTCTTTTTCTTTTTTCTTTCTGAACAGAAACACGCTTTTTTGGTTTTCTCAACATTCCTGAACTTAAGCACAAAATAAAATCCAAAAAATGATTTGCTGTAAAATGAACCGCATTATTAACTTGTTTGTTATTGGTGGACTCTTGGAGCATTAAATAAACCGAAAAAATTAATATGGATATGGAGACCCACACACAGCTGGCACAAAACTCAATGTTCTGGTAAACATTCCCAGCAGTTGGTTTAAATTTGACGCAGTGTTTACCAGATTATGCAGCGGTTAGTTTGGTACACTGCCTTTCCCGGTTAGTGTGCAGAAGACAGTGAACATTTCATGCTGTGCACTGTATGTAGCAGCTTAAATTGAATGTCGGTTTGCATTATGTAGCACAGAAACTGTCTGGGATGTGTGCACAAAACACAGCTGCACCCGTAAAACGCAGAGTAAACACTTTTTTGGAGTGACATTGGTAAACACTCAGCACCGGGTGTTGCATTTAAGATTTAGACGACGAAACGGGACAGATTCCTAAAGATAGATGGGACAGGATGAACTGTTGGTACCAGTTTGTCACAGAAAATATTAAATTATTGTGCGATTAGACCCAAAAATGAGTTTTAGGATCACATGAAGAGACTAGCTGTGTTAAAATGAATTTAGGGAAACTGTAGCAACACTGTAGATCTGATAAATGAGCAGGTGTACCCTGAGTACTGATCAAAATAATGTCTGTCCTTAACACTGATACAAATGTCAGTACATTTGTATATAAAAATGTATTCATAATATATATTTTGTTCCACATTTTTGGATTCTTGTCAACCTTGACTCTAAATTTCCATTTGTCAAATGGCGTCACTGCAGATAACTGTGCGTTCAAAAAACTTGAGGCAAAGACTTCCATTGATTTCAATGCAATGACCACTTGTTTACCCATAAGATATCAGCCCTGTGAAAGGAGCATCACACACCCGGGCTCATCAGTATTGGTGACCGGATGTCCATTGTGATGCAGAGCACAAACCTTTGATCCTCCTCTGTGCCAAAGGCTTGGAGGCAAACTCCCTCTCTCCTTTTCCCTCCCTCTCTCTCTTTGCCTGTGCTTTCTCCATCATCCACCTCTTTCTTTCTTACAGAGATCTCAGGGGGATTGTTCCTTTGGTTCAATGCTCACTCTCTGTTTTTCACTTTACCTCTGAATCTTCGAGATGTGCCCGGCATACTTTTAATTTTAATTTAAAAATCTAAAAAAAAAAGGCAGCAAAGCTGGGCTCGAGCACATGCACGTGAGCTCTTTCGGCAATTAAAAGAATAACCTGATATTTTGTGAATCATGTTTAATGGTTTCCTGTCTGAGAGTTCAGAGATCGACGCCGCTGTCATGTCTGTATGTTAAATATGAAGCTGCACTCAGCAGCTGGCTGGCTGCACAAAGACCGCAAAAGAATTAACCACCACCTCCACTCCGTCTGGCTCTATCAAAATCCACCTATGAGCACCTCTAAAGCTCAATATTTAAGACATTACAACTCATCTGCTTAATCTCTACAAAAACTGAAGCGTAAAAACATTAATTCACCATTTTCCCAGGGGTATTTTCTTGGCTAGCCCTCCCCCGTTTCCAGTCTTTGTGCTACCTCTAAGCCAATTGGCTGCTGGTTGTAGCTTCATATTTAATAAGCAGACAGCGGGTGGTATCAATCGTCTCATCTCACTCTCTAACATTTTCTTTGTGAAATACTGTTGGGCAAACTATTCTTTGAAAAGCAAATGGAACACGGTCGTAGAGGCTGTTGTATGTCTTTCAGCCTTTAACCTGTCCATGGTACCAGTAAATCTCTCTTTATGGGCTTTAATGCATTCAAGCATGCATCAGCAACTCCAGCTCCAGCTGAAAGCTAAAACTGGATTGTGTTTTTGCTGTGTCATTTATATCTCATTTACTTACTGTAAAATAATGAGAGCTAACGTAATTGGACAGCTCATCAATTGTGCTACGTCTGAGTGATGTCCTCACCTTTTGAACTGACGCTCTTAGTTTAACTTCATTTGGCTTCTTATGCTGGACAGTTTGCTCGTAATGGTGCCCTTCTTCCACGTGTCTGTCCCTCCTTCCCCTTGCACACAGTCTGCAGCCTGCTTCCCATGTGTCGGTGTGTCTCTGGGCCCTCGCTGAGCTTCTCCCGTGTCCCAGGGCTGAACATATGGTTCACAAGCCCCTGAAAGAAAGTACAGAAAATCCCTCTCTCTCCATGTCTCTCCCTCCCTTTCTATTCTCATCCCTTCATAATGTGACCTTAATAGTCTGACCCTGTGTAACTGCATGACAAGAGAAGGAAGATATTTTCTTCGATGTGCCCGCTGTTTACTGAGCTGAGCTGACAGGACACATCCGCTCACTAAGACTACTCGTTAGTGAGCAGAAGCTGCTGGAAGAGGATATTCAGGAATAAAGTGATCATATGAACAAAGGAAAGTCAGGGGATGAATATCTGCTGTTAGCACTTCACACGTTTTTGTTTTTGTGTCTGCGTGTGTGTGTGTTTGCATCTGGTCTAGCTACTCGGTGGGACGCAGTCTAGTTGTGATATGAAAGGCTCAAAGATCTGAACAAATCATGTGAGTTATGACACTCAAACGTGTCATTGTCAGTGCTGTAGCCAAAGCGGACAGCGTGTATATGTGATGTAACGCGCATTTCCACGTCCTGAAAAATCGCATATTGTCTTTGACTCCCTCAACACGTCACCTCTGCGGATGATGATTTGCGACGGCGTTTGCCTCCGAGCAGCATGGATGATTCAATCGGTTGTTGCTCAGGTGACTTCTTTTTTTTTTCTCCCCCCCTTTCACCGAGCTGTCAGTGAGATGCAATCAAAACTATTCATGTGAAAATCACGAGCTCGTTTTGTTCGGGCTTCTTTTTTTTTCTGCGCAGTTTGTCCAAGTTTTTGTTTGATTGCTGGTCAAATGGCAGGCAGGAAGAAGGCGGGGAGGGGGGTGGGGGTGGCGTTTGGGCTTTTTGCTTTAGAGGCGATATGGGCAGCTTAATTGAAGCTGTCAGCAGGTCAGCGTAAGAGAGGCGTAGCAACCAGGTCGTTATGTAGTTAGAGCGCCATGATAGTTTTAATAGGCAGAACAGCTTTGAAATGAAACGTTCAAACATGAAATATTCTCTGTAACACGCAAACAGGAACAGTTCTCCTTGTGGGTGATCATATTTTGTGGTCGGATTAAATTCAAATCCCAATTTCAATTCATATTTGTGACATTAAACCGCTCAACACACACTAAAGATTAGTCGGTGTCTGTCACTGCATTGTTGCTGGATACGTTTAATGTTGCACGAAGCATGCTCCTGGCACATCTCTGAAATGAATATGAAACATGCTAACTTGTAATATGATTGTAATAAATTATTTTTTCATATCTAACATTTAATACATTAAAGCATTCAATCTTACAGCGTGTATGTAAGTTTATTTTTAAATAAGCAAGGGGTGGGGCGGGGGCTGGAAATGACAGTGTGTCCCTTAAAAGCTGGGAGCTACAGCTGCAACTGGCAAGCATAGGTTACTCTGGCTCTGTTGCTCTCTCTCTCTCTCACACACACACACACACACACACACACACACACACACACACACACACACACATTCAAACTGAGGAGCCATTGATGGGTAATTCCCCCGTGGAAATGTGGGTATAGGTGAGTGAGAGGATGTGTGTGTGCACGCAGTGTTTAGTCGGGCCAGTTGGTGCGGCTTACGTCACTGTGGTCAGCTGTGGCTCTCTCTCTCTTTCCCTCTCTCTCTCTCTCTCTCTCTCCCTCTCTCTCTCTCTCTCTCTCGCTGGCCTGAAAAGCTGAAATGAGATTAGCACACAAGCAAACAAGTGCGAGCAGTCATGAGCTAAAAATGAAAGCACGGGGAGGAGAGGAAACATGGAAATATCTCAATTTTGACGCTGTGTGACATTTCTTGTTTTTGATTCACTAATATAAGACTGGCCGTGGATACCTTGGGCAATACTACCAGCACAACATGACTAAACCTGGGCGGCGTGGTATGTGCATGTGTCTGACCAAGGCTATAAATCCTGATCAAACTCGAGACTACCAAGCACACATTTGTTTTCTCAGACACTGAGGCTGTAAATCAGAGCTCTAAGGGTGCAGTGATGGAGCGGTGAATGAAGGCAGTGAAGTAGGTCTGAATACATAAATATTATTCCATCTGATACTGAATTACTGTATGTAATGGAACAGTCTTCCATTTAATCTATTTTTGATCGTACATCTCATCTACATATGGGACGAGAGCACGAGAGCATCTCTCATAAATCCTAACTGAGCCCTCGTCATGGGGATTTATCTGCAAGCCCGTGCAGCCCGGCATGTATATTTTAGCCTTGTCTTTGCATCAAAGCTTTTTGTCAGGTGTGTGCGTCGGAGGGGGGGGACGTTTCCTGACATGTCTAGAATCCTGACTTGTTCTTCTCTACTGTGTCACTTCTGGAGGAAACAGCGGGCACAAATGGTGTCCACTCCGTGTGTTTGATTGTCATGGAGTAGTCGGCTAAATATGGGGGCTTCAGTTTATTCAGACTGATATTTCATTTGTCAAAGTGGCAACCTCTAAGGCAGTGGTTCTTAACCTTGTTGGAGGTACCGAACCCCACCAGTTTCATATGCTCATTCACTGAACCCTTCTTTAGTAAAAAATAAAATATGATTTTTTTACTGGTGCACAAAATGAACCGTGCATTAACATCACCTTGTTCAAATAACAAAACCAACACAGTGCATGAACTCACAACAGTCTGTTCCTTTTCTTAGTTTTTATGTCCAGCATCCTCAAACGATTGCTCACAAAGATATGTTGTAACAAATGGTATAAAAAATTCCAGGGCTGAAGCTCCACCGAACCCCTGAGACCGACTCACCGAACCCCTAGGGTTCGATCGAACCCAGGTTAAGAACCACTGTTCTAAGGCCTTTAAGCTGGTCATAAGTACAACACTTGATATAAAAAAAAACAAATTATAACATCCCAGATTAGTCAATTATAAGATGCAGTTATGCAAGTCCATACTGTACAATTTACTAATTGGTCAAATAAAATAAATCTTTAGTTTCTCTCTTTAGGATTTTCATCTTGTTGGATGTGAAGGGAATTTTTGTTTTTTGTTGATAGGATATTAGAACGGACCCATGAGAATACCAATTTTATTAATCTACATAAAATGTGTTTCTTTTTTATCTTTAATATCTGTACTGGTTCCCCACTTAAACCTTTTGATGAGGACTTTCTTATTTAATATTCAGTTTTCTTCAACTCTTTCTACCTAGGGTCTCCACCAAGAGAAATGATCAAAAACAAAAGATTAATATTTCTAGATGGATAACAACATTTTTGTAAGAGAACGTTATTAAGTTTTCTTCCCACGACCTGAGTTTACATACTCCGGAGAGCTCCTAAACACACTTTGCTGTCCAATGTTTTTAGCACCCCCTCATTAATTTGTTCTCATGGTGTAATCTGCTGCCTAGTTGAAATGTCTGTTAAGGAGCTAAAGGGAAATCAAGGACCTCACAGGCTTATTATTACATGAACACCTTAGCAAGATTATCTGTCAAGACCTGATTAAAATGCCTCTTTTCTTTTCCTAAGGAGACACTGATTAAACACTACTAAAAAAATCATACATTTATAGAAGATAAACATTTTTTTTCTTAAAAATTGTGCAAAACTAAGACAAAATACAGTAATTCCTTAATAAATATGACGTTGTTTTACAATATTGTTCTACTATCTTAAACAAAACTTAAAATGTATGCAAAATGACAATAATTATCTGTTATTTATGTGTGACATTATAAAAATGTCAGTGTCCCTTCCCAGCTCCCCAGGTCCATCCTATGTTGTCCTTGAGCATGATATTGAACCTATGATACCAGTGAATGTGAATGTTTTGTAAAATCTCAGTGTGGTGATGCATAATAACTACGAAATAATGTTTTTTTCTCAGCAAAATCTTGAGTGAAAGTTATTTGAATTCTGGTAATTTACTTTATTTTACGTATCTTTACAGTGTAGTTGAGATATTGTACTACTGGCATTGAGCCTCATTCTATAATGCACTGGATGGTTATCTATGCCTTCCTTTGCTTTAAATCATAGATTATGTTGTTATGTTCAGAAGTGTAATATAGCCTTATATTATATTTTCAGTAAATGGCACCCATATCATTTTTTTTTTCACAATTTCAGACTATATTTTGTTTCTCGGCTGTCTGGCAGTTTGTGTGATATATATATAAGATGTCTGATTTTCTGACTCCTTGCCCCCATCAGATTTATTTTGTACTATGTCAGCACTTTCCTAAATGTCAGCAATTAAGCTGAGTGTGATTTTGATTTTATTACAGATATAAACGATGACCAGAATTTCCCGTAATGGTTCAGAAAAGCTTGCTGTCGCAGCTTTCTGCAATTACATGAACATAAAGAGCAGCCAGTGTCCTGATTTGATTTTTAGCCGTCAAAAGACCCTTACATGAGGGACATCAATACCCTGATTTGATTATAAGTCAATCACACATCCAGCCAAAGAGGTTGAATCAAGCAAACATGCCCTGAAAAGAGCTGCAGGTTGATGGAAATATTACTTTAATTACACCACCAGCAGCTTGACACCAGGTAGAGAAGACCAATGGATTCATTTTATTTGCACTTAATTTGCACCCTGCCTGTATTAGAAGCATCTTTCTTCCCACTCACCCTTAAAAGCAGCTTTCTCTGTGATACAGAGCTTTAGACAGTTTTGTAATGATAATAAAAAAATAATAATAATGACTCCCCCCAAGAGGAAACTGGTGCCCTTGTGCAGTAGGTGCAGGTTTGCCGTGAGCGAATATTATGCCACCTTAAATAAGCCAAAAGGAGCAAATGATGTTAAACCTCAAGAGGAAATAACACATCTGCTTAACATATGTGCTTCTGGTCCAGGGAGAACTGATGGGCAATGTAGGAAATGGTTTAAGCCAAACATAAAATACCTT
Organism: Larimichthys crocea; assembly: GCF_000972845.2. NCBI lineage: Eukaryota > Metazoa > Chordata > Actinopteri > Sciaenidae > Larimichthys > Larimichthys crocea. The sequence goes on from NC_040018.1 coordinate 5,479,351, forward strand.
ATGGCACATGTGAGATTTTATACTGTGTCTTAATTACTTACTTACTTATTATTATATAGTTTTGGTGAATTATGTCACAGTCTACATATCTTTGACAAAACTGGGGTTTGCAATGCTAAGCTTGACATGAGCCCAAATATTGTCAATTCTTCTGTTTTCAATCTCCATTTAATCTCAGCAAACACAATAATTGGATATCTGTGCAATTGATATCATTGTGTTTTGGTGACTTGCAAGAATAAGATGAAGAAGAAGATTAACTTTACTCATCCCTCAATGGGAGAATTCTATATGTTTACATATAGACATAATGTGGTGAGATGTTGGAGTGATGGGTAGCCACGTAGCGGCGTGCAGGGAAGAGTCAGGGGTGTGGTACGATGCTCAAGTGCATGTTAGCAGTGCCAAGGAGGTGAACTGGCAACTCTTCAGTGAAACAAAAATCAAAACTAAAACTATCTGAAACAATATTAAAACATTAATATATAACATAATAATATACATGGTAAGTTATAGTCTTGCACGATGCACGAGGCTGCATGACGTTAAATCAATTGTTTTCATTAAGTACAGTGTTTGTATTGTAATAAATATTCTAAACTTTTTAAATTATGTCCTCCCTCCCAATTAAATAACAAAAAACTAACAGTGAAACTAATAAAAGCTCAATTGAAACCAAACATTTTGATATAATACAAATTAAAGTCAGAAAGAAAATACAACTAAACTGAATTGAAAAGAAATATTAAAAATTAAACAAAAATAAAAAATGCAAAAGCATAATAACTGCCTGCAAGGCACAAAGAAACTCAAGAGAGTTGAGGAGAACGGCATCGATACAACAATAAATAAGAGCCTGTTGCGTTTTGTCTCGATTTCGTCAGCCTAATGTGGACTCCTTGACCTTTTGCCAGTCACCAGCGTTTTGTTACATTACAGGTCCTGGTCTGCAAGACAAACAAAAGCTATTTTTTTTCTCCCTTTTACATTATTTAGTAGCCAGAATACACCTCTCCATCCTCCTCTCCCGTGTCCTGGATATTTTGTTAGAGTGGAGCTGTGACTCAACCCTGACCGGGCAGTAAAGCAGGGGTGTTGAGTCCTTGAAATGCAACGACTGTGTATGCCCGCTGGCAGTGTGTGCAGGAGCCTACGCACAACCGTGGCACTCTGTAGTAACAGTGTACATATACTGTAAGGTAACATACATTCAGGCTTGTGCACGTTCACAGTCACTCACACACACATATGGCTCGAGGCAGACTGTGTCAGACTCGTTTTTCGAGTCAAACCTTGATTGCCTCATTCACTGGGATTTTCAACACCAATTGACGATTTGTTGTGAAATATTTGAAGGGTACGTTTGATTTCGTCCATCTCTGCCTCTATATATGATTTAAAAATGGTCCTAACCGCTGTCCAACATCTCTCAACAACTGCAGAAATATATAGTTACACAAAAGCTAGCCTTATTATATTCTAAGGTTGAATATTTAATTGTCAGAATTTGTCAGAGGGGAAAAATAGTATTGTTCCCGTATTTAACGAGAATTGCCCTTGTACTTCTATATTATTGAATTGTGCAGTCACTCGTACTTTACCAGTTATGAGGATTCTACACAAGAAATCCAGAGCACTTTTTTCCCATGACATGCTCGATAAAATGGCAAGAGGAAATCTGCTCTGCAATTACTGTTCACATACTCAAATGTCACAGGCCAGCGGATGAATTAAGGTTGAATTTCAGTGATATTCTGCTTTAATACCCCAGCCGCCAATGCCGTCCTCCCGAGTTTCTCTTTCTCGGATCAATTTGTCGTGGCTGCTTTATTGGCAAACACGGAGACAGATTTGGCAGGGAAATCCTGTTACATATATACCACGTGTCAAACCTCCATTTTTGTCTGTTTTCAGGTCATTCCTGACAGCAACAGCTGTAGAGGGTGATATATTTAGAAGCTTGAGACAAGAGGAAAGGAAGCTTCTCTACTGACGTGGGTTGCTCTGAATAAAGAGACAAATTAAATGTGCACGCTAGTCAGATGTTCATAGAAGAAACATTAGGGAAACATTGAGGCCTTGTGGTTAAACTCTGTGGGCTTTTAATGCCAATTAATCTGCCATCAATTACTTAATAATATCCTGATCTGTAAACCACAGTATTGTGACTAATCCTGCTGAATATAATCAGATAGGCACAGGACCGGTAAGATTTATTTTAGCTTTTCTGTGCCGCGGCTGAGCAGTGGTAGAAAGCACGAGTGCTCAAGTACTGTTCTGCAGTGCAATGTTGAGGTACTTCTACTTTACTACTATTTCTGCTATTTCTAGTACACTACGTTTATTTATAGGAAAATATTCTAGTTTTCACTCTCGGTCTCACAGCTGCTTTTCAGATGAAGATTTGTACGGTCGAACCAAGCGGAAACCTACGTATGAAGCCGATACGGAAGTACCAAAAACTGCAGTTCCTCAAATGGCCACTTGGAGTTGGCTACAAAATTAGTTGTCTCCATCAGCCTCCATGTTCAAATGTCCAACTTCACAGCAGAAATAAACATGTTGACAGCCTGGTACAAAAAACTGTTTTAGTCTCTATAGCTAATTTCCCCGGACAACTGTACTGAGGGTGAATTTATATAGAACTCGCCTGTTCAGATTATATTAAGGCTTAATATTAAGTTATGCTTAATTTAAAGCGTAGCTGCTTTGATTGATACAGGTGAGTTGTTTGGCAGCCAGGCTTCGTTCAGCCTTCCTCAGATCCGTCCATGCTCCACATTTTTGCCCATTTTTGGAGGGCAGAGGCAGGACTGCTAAGATGGCGAAGGCTAAAGCCACCACACTTCAGTTCACAACGACTCCTCAGGAATCTGTGGGTGACCACGAAGACACTACATCCATGTTTCATACTGTCTATGATCCAAACATGTGACCACATACATCATACATCATCAGTTTATATATGATTAAAGTATAAATGTAATTGCTGAAAAGAGATCTACATTCATATTGCATTGATATTTTCCCGAGCCTGACTCTTCCTCTGAGCTCGGAGCTTCCTCAGTTTTAATGGAACAAAAAAGCAATGCATGAAGCTTAAGTTGAGGTTTTTGTCAAGGTCAAGTATGAACTGTCAAAATCAACTACTGTATAAGGAGGACGGTTTCATAACCCGGGGTGTCAATCACCATTCGACTTTAACCGTGAAACGGATAAGAGATTTTGATCAATAGACAGACGGGATGAGAATAATGGGTGAGGGATTTTGGAGATATAAAAAGAAGCAAAACCACGATTTGGATTTGTGGACAAACACAAGGATTTGTCAGTTCTATAGCTGTCAATGCCAGTTATGCCTGTGTAATGTGGCCCATTTATGGGATCCTGGCTGCAGTATTCTGGACAATCTGGATTGGAGCAGAGAAGCATGACTAATACTATAACACAGTGAGATACAGTAATCTAGAAATAGAGTAGTTAATGCATGAATGGTTCCATCGTGTAATTTTGACTCAGAAAAAGCTGAGTTTTATGGCGCTTCTGACAAAATATACATTTTATATTTCCTGCAGCTAAGGCTCAGGAGGTACAGCAGGTTGTCTATTAATCCCAGGATTGGCAGTCCAATCCCCAGCTTCTCCTTTCCATGTTAAACAAGATACTGAACCCCAAGTTGCACCAAATGGGCCAACCAGTACCTTGTATGGCAGCTCATCAGTGTGTGAGTATGAATGAGAAGCAATATTGTAAAACAAAAAAACAAAAAACAAAACCTTTGTCTGTTAAGATAAGAAGGAGCTTCATAAAAACTCCATAAAACATTTTAAACAATCTTCATATTAAATCAGATACTGTGCATCACCTGAAGCAAGTCGAGGCTCAGTGCAATTAAAGAAGGATGGACAACGTTTTGCTGACCCGTTCTATTCGCAGTTGCTTTCCTTTACAGCCTCTGTTTCCTCCATTTCCTCCTTCGATCTAGAAGATTCAAACACCCAAATAATCAGTGGAGGAAAGTACTCTCCTGGGGGAAATTGTTATTAATCTCATGGTTAACAGTCAAAGAGGCATTACTGTCTGGGGATGAAGCTATGCACTGGGCCTCTAGCTGTGCATAGCTGAACAGCAAATCTTGTGTTATGCCTTTTTGCTGTAAAATAATTGAAAATCCATATCTATAGTTACATAGAAGACTGTACTTCACTGTTTTTTACAGAAGAACCACACCACTGAGAGCTATTTGTGCTGTCAAAACAGCAAAGCACTCTATAGATTCATTCTGGAATGCACTGAGAAGAAATGTTCTTTTTACAGATATCAAGAGGTAGAACAAATGTATTTTTAAATCACAATTTAATCTTCTTGTTGAAGACAATATAAATGTTCCAGTATCTGTTCACTTGAATGACTGTGGTCGCGATGAACTGCTCAATATCAGCGATTTGAGTTCATAGCACGAGAACCTCCTGAGACCTTGTGGGTCATCTTACAAACTTGAAGTCTGTTTGATCATCTGTGAGATTTTTCTGGTTTTCCTCTTTCTTCCAATGTAAAAACAACCTAACTCTCCACAGTCCACAGCTCAGAGATGTGATGGCTTCCACACATCTGCTCCATGGCTATCATTGCATCTGTGATGTCCACAGCTAGTGTTGTTACATTATCACCCTGCCAGCAAAAAACTGTGATACCTTTTACAACATGTCTACACAGGCGAGGAGTTCTTCTATCCACTGTTTCATGCACATCGGACAGAACAGATACTCTCCTATTTTAATCAATACAGCTGTCTACACAAGTCCCACAACTGCTCCAGTGTCTATTTTTCTCCGTTTTGTAAATGGTAACTACAGTGATTGTGTGAGGGTGCCTTGAGCGTTGCCAAAATGCAGATGTCCTGCATTCGATACTGTGCCTGAATGCATCCTGTGTTGGAGAGAGAAACCAACTATCTGTTTGTCGATGTGCACAGTTTTCAAGCTGCTAAGACGTTTTGCTTGTTGATGCTTCTTGTGCATGCTGAGATTAATTCGCAAATTTGACTTGACTTTAACAAATCAGTGTTGTTAGGTGTTAGGACAGGTAGTGCTAATGATCAGAGGGTGTATTGGAGAAGACTGAATCAGAGAGTGCAGTAAAACCAAAACAATTCGCTAGAAGGAGCTAAAAGGCTCAGAGGAGCTGAGCAGACCTGGGTGATAATAGCACAAGCAGCTCCCTTTAAATCACAGGAAATCATTTGATTCATTGTAAACATACGGATTTGTGGAGCTTTTTAAGGAGTTTTGACTGCAAGAAGACAGAAATTGCTGTGGTGATTTAGAGCCAACTTCAAATTCTGATTGCATTGCCTCTTTGTATTTTCCCATAAAGCAAAGCTTGCAAACCTGACAGGGCCCGAAGCGTTTTACTTTGGGCTTTCTTAATGGTAGTTTCCTATCTGTGCTGCCAAATGCAGCATGTACTCTAAGATATTTCTGTCAGTACACCCAGTACCTCAGCATACCTGTGCAAGCTATAATTATGGTGATTCAAATTACAGCATAGGCTTAGATACCAGCTGCACTTGTGCAATCAATAAACAAAGTATACAGAACATGGAGTATACCATAATCATTATCATCACTCTATTTCTTGTGCAGTTGCAGGCTGGTAGTTGTAATTTAAGTATTCAACACTCTAAAAAGAGAACATCAAATAGCACAATTGAATGAATGCAGGGACACAAATCCACTGTGAATAATGCCATGTACTTTTCAGACTCTGATTGCACATGGTTAGCATTATAGTTAATTCAGTTGTTTATTTTTATAGTAATATATAGTAAAGGGTTGTTTTAGACAAAAGAGAGATGGTCCAAACCAGATACAAACGCTGGATGGTTGTCCGTAGTGACCACAGTGGAGTCACGATGACAGCAGGAAAATGAATGATGCATCACATGACCTTCATAATACAGTAACCCTCGCAACATTTGTTTCTCAGCTTGAAATGACCGTTTGCAGCGATCATCAGGGCACGGGAGGCATCTGCGGTTTTCATCCCGTTGAGGACACTAAGAAACATATTTTGTGAGTATTGTGTGCGTGCACGCATGTGTGTTTTTGTATGTGTGTGTGTGGGTGGAGGGGGAGAGCTTGGAGTGGTTTTGCCAGTGCTCTGCATGCAAGCCTTTCTCCCTCTAGCCACCTTCTGCTCTCTAATTGCAGCATGTCCACAATTTGACTACATTCACAGTTGGATGAATGTGGGTTTTTGTTTCACATCTCCTGACTAAAAAATCATTATCTAATCGGAAACTTTCCTTCAAACGGCATGCTTTAACTTTCAGCAGAGACATGAGCATTGTCTGATTGCCACTTTGGTCTGCATTGTGTTGGCCTCTGGAGATCAGTTCGTGTATATGTGTCTTTTCTGATGATCTCCCCAGGCACCACCTGCCACATTGACTTAATGGATCAATCCACACCTCGCAGGTGCACCAGATGGGTATCACTTTGACGTTAAAATTCTAGGCTGTCTGTGCCAGAATTGGTTTTGTATGTGACAATAAATAAATAAATATGCACCTATTCAGAAATAACCAAAGGGAGAGAGTGGCCCAGAAAGTCTGCCTTCATTTCAGGAGACATTCTATTTTACTTTTTACCTGACTGAATGAGATAGTGCCGTGCTGCAACTCCAAAGCCTACGCTGAACTCAAATGTCGCTTCCCATACACGTACTGCCAGATTTAATTAACTCTGTTTAAAGTATCTGCATCCAATATGTTCACATTGTAACAAAGTCAATTTAATGCACCAGACATGGAAAGAATAAAATTTTAAAAACCATATATTTTGAATAAATAAATGATGAGTTAACCAGTAAATGTAACAAGGGATGGACTGTGCAGAAATCGCATTTGTTTAGTGCCTGTACTACCCGTCTACATCTTGAATATGATATGTTGTGAAAATAGAATTTGTTCTTTTTGACAAGTAAAAAATTGCAATGCTACAAGTGACGCAAACATTATGCTTGCCATCACATTGAATACATTTAATTTAGAACCTGAAAACTAGAGACTGTCCTCCCAAGGAAAGTGACAAAGTGACAAAGCCTCCCATGAGCTGTAATTATCAGTTATGTCCATCAGGAGCAAAGAAGGAAATAGTGTGAAGTTATTAAAGAGCCACAAAGTCTGCCAAGACGAGGTCAGGATGTTTGAATGGATCAACAAAACATCAGACTTTGACACATCGATACCCGAGTCAAAGTCTGGTATTTTGTTGACCCATCCAACCAGTTTCCAGTTTCCTACTGACAGTCAACACTGGTTTCTTGCAAGTATGACCACAGCTGTTCCGCAATCTTTTTAACCATGACAATGAAGACTAAATCTTAACAAAGCTGTCATTTTAAACCAAACCACAATCTTTCACTGAACCTAAAAATGACTGTAAGGTCAGAAACTGGCAGTTTTGCAAAATACTGATGGATGACATCTTTATGCTGATGGGGGTGTCAGACGAGAACTGAAGTTGAAAACTTTAGCTTTCTTCCTCACATCCTTTTGACCTTTCCACCCCTCCCCAGCAAACTGAGTTCTGCATTTACAAGTAAGTTATAAGTATAAAATTCTAATTGGATCTCATATAGTTATAACTTATGAGGACATACAGGAATAATAATAAGAAAAATATGAAATGTGTTCATAGATGCACATACATCTGTACATACACATGCATTTCCATAATCCCTAACCCATCCATATACAATATACAGTATATGGCTGTAGTTGTGATTACATTTTTTTCCAGTACTAGAGCAATGAGCGGTTATTCAATTCAGTTCTGAAGAAGAAGCCTCAGAAAACAATAAAAGCAAAAGTGTATATTTAAATCCTCATCTCATCATTACCATTTCGTCTGCTGCTGTTATTAAATAACAGCAGCAGTCGAAATGGTAATGTAATAAACATAAAGGAGTCAATTTAAACTGAGGTTATTTTCTTTTCTTATTTTCTAATTATAACATATGAATAACTATATAATTTAGCACCTGATGGTTCTCATTATATGCATCATTGTTCCAAACTAGATTTCACAGTCTATGTTCCATGCTGCACGATGACCAAAGAGCAACTCAGTTGTTGTTGGATCTTTTTGAACAAATTTGGAAGCCCTTGCTTCAAGTTCAAGTTCAAGTTCAAGTTCAAGTTGGCTTTATTGTCAATACTGCAATATGTACAAGACATACAGAGAATTGAAATTACGTTTCTCTCTGTCCAAACAGTGTGAAGATGTAAAAATATATATAAAATAAAATATGAAATAAAAATAAAATAAACATTGCTTTGATTAAAACCAGTTTTTCTACAAGTGGATAAGTAAATAATGACAAATCCATGTCATGGTCAAATCCATGGGACTGTGCACATGTCACTGCTCAACTGAACATAAAAGAATCCATGGGACTGTGCACATGTCACTGCTCAACTGAACATAAAAGGAAGATGACCCTGGTAAAATAAATGTACCTGATAAAATAATTAACCACCCCCAAAAAAAACCTTTCAGAACACTCAGGGCTACTTTTGACAGTCAGCTCGGGAATCACTGCCCTACAGCTTTATTCATGCATTCTACCGTATGATACCGATGATGAATGTGTCCTTTTGAAGTACTCCAAGGTCCTCTTGCAGCCGAATTTGGAAGAGGTTTTCTTTTTTTCACCTGTTTCCAAACAAATTATTGAGTTTTTCCAGAGATGAATCGTGCATACACAGAAAGAAGCATGAGTTCTTGTGCTGTCCTTGAAACCCACACAACATTGGTTTACTTACTTTCGTGAAGACGAATCTCTGTTTGGACTTGGACACACAATGAAAGGACGGTGCCATGGTTTCTCTGCCATGAAAGACAGATTTAGAAAGCCAGTGTACGCAGGTGTAGACTATTTTTTTTGGACTCTACCTTGGGTGAACATAGAGTGAATGGTGATCTTTTCAGATGATATGCAAGGCACATCTTGCCACTGACACACAGGGAATTGGATGTCCCAGTAGAGCCAGGGGCTGCATGTGCATGACTGCGCCCTTCTGACATCACCCATCACTCTTTTGTAGCTGGAGACCTCCTCTGCCCATCATATTCTCCGTCTCCCCAATGTATCTGGCAGAGATTTGAAAGATGAGGTCTACCCTGGGGACAGCTCACCCTGCTGGGCAGAAACACCTCCCTATGAGTCTGCAAGGAACCACAGCTTCGGATTCAGTCTCAACCAAACCTTTTTTTCTCATTTTCCTGAGAGAAGTGGAGCAGCATCACAAATTGCCCTAAACGTACAATATGTGGCTTTATGTAGATAATTATGGGGAGTAAAAAAAAAAAGGAAAGTCAGACAAAGATGTGAGCCATTTAAAATTTGACATTTGATTGCTTCTAATTTGTTCTTGCTTCCTCAATTTTCCACTTGTCATTTCTTTTCCCTAACATTTCTTTCATATTGACATCTCATCATACATATTCCTTATTTTAATCCCAACTATCTTCTCACTTCTTGTCTCACTCTCTCAATTTTTGTGGTAATAATTCATTTTTTTAACGCTTTTTAGACAGTGAATTGTAAAGCTCATGCTGTGCCAAACAGCAGTGCAATTGGAGAGGGAAATAAAAATAGCTTGGCATGTCAGCAGGGGTTTATGATGGCCTCTTTTCCTCAGAGAACTCATATTAAGTCCTACCCACATCTTATACAATACACTAATGGAGCAAAGCCTGCAAAGCTAGTTCTAGATGACAACTCCAAGTAGAGGTTACAGCACATTTCTCTCACTGACTGTTTCTACCTTCTTGGCACAACTTGTTTCATTCAAAAAACCTTAATAGCATCCAGTAGTGTAGTATGCAGGCCTTTGTACAAATAATGTGAAAATCCACATGCGCACTCATACATGTAGACACTTGTTTGCATGGTTGTACATGAGTGCCTTGGATTTCTTTATTGTGTATTTTTTTACTGCCGATAACGGAAAATCAAGTAAACACTGCTCCATTTGAACAAAGCTAAATGTAGTTTAATTATCAGAATTTAGCAAGCTTGCTCATTTGTTTGCACTCAGACATGTAACTGTATCCATTTTGTGTGAGCTTCAGTTTTTAAGTCTGCACTTGAGTATATATTTAGTCTGCATGATGCTGACGCTGCTAGCTGTCTGCTAAATCGTGTGAAATCTCATAACAACAACATTCTTCTTGATGTATAAGATGTATCTTGAGGCACTTAGCAGCATTTTCCACTCCCTTAATTCTCTCCTGTCAACAAATACCAGTCAAAACTGTTCTGAGGTGGCACCAGAACCATGAATACAACACATGAATAAATTATTTCTCTACCTTCTCTAGTTGATGTCCTGGGTCTTTGGCCCCATTTACACTTGTCATTTTCCCATCTGCTCAAAGTTATTGCACTATTGTTTACATGCTGTAACAAACATATATTTATTTCCATAAACAAGATCAGAGTCATCTCAGATTTGCTGATCTACATGCACATAATCTCCTATCCAGCACAGATACTTGCGGTGATGCACCTGAAGCTGCTTTGTAACTGAAAAAGTAACAGAAGAAGAATATAAATATAGACACATCAACCGCTGGCAGTGTAAGGACCCAGGCAATTGCCGATGCCACTTTCTCCTTGTTTCTTATATTTGTTGATTTTGGTGTAACGTGTTGCTATCATGTGCAGATCTTGTGAGCGGCCTTGAATCCAGATGTTTACATCACATTCACTTGGGCAAACCAATGGTGGGTTGAGGTAGATGCCATCTCTTTTGAGATATCTTTTAATTTAACCAACGTAAGTCTTGATGCAGGAACAGATTAGAATGTAAATTACATTCTTGATGGAAAAAGTGCCTTCAGTAAGACAAATACTTTAATCATGGCATTTTGCCATACTGTAAGTGGTTGTCTTGTATGTTTTAAATACAGGATAATAAATTGGATTTAAAAATGATTTTTCATACCATTTGCCTGCTCCAACATGCACACGTTATTTTTCCTTTGGTTTAATCTTGTGATGGGCTCGCTTAAGCTTAACTTGCACTCTGGATGCGGTTATTGTTCGGTCTTTGGTTATTGAATAGGACATTAAACTTTGCTTAGGTTGTACACTTCCATTTGAACTTTGTATACAGAACTGGTTTTAAAGGGGAGATTTAATGTTATGGTCTGACCCTTGCCTGTATTCTTTGGATGAAAAGTATCTGCGGTATATTATTGTTCATTGTAGTAACAGAAGTTAGTGCCTCTCCTACACACCTGGGGATGATTGCTTATTCTTCAGGAGGAGGATGGCACGCTTGTGCACTTTGACGGAGGCTTGTTTTGTCGAAAGCACATCAGTGTAAGAAAATAAAATGGTAAACCGAGGCTCTAGTATTGAGATTATTCCGTGTGTTTTTGGAGGGCATCTATCTCACTTCATAAGTTGCTGTCACTTTAGCGGAGCATCACATTCACTCAAACGAAGTGCACCTGTCTCGCACAGAATGTAATCACTTTATCAGTTGGTGTTCTCGACAAGCAGAAGGCAGGGAAAAAAAGACGCTATGGCTCAGCACATTTTTTTCTAAAGGTTTCTCTTGCTCTGACCAACAACTTCAAGACACAACTGTCTTTCTAACCTCTTTCTTTCTTCCTCTAATACTTTTCTGCAAATGGTGATCCGATCTTCTATTCTATTCTTCTACTGACTTCCAGGACAAAGACTTGACTTTCTTTGTTCAGTTCACATCTGTGTGCTTGGCAGTGTCTAACAGAGTGGTGCCCCCCCCACCGCCACCCCCACCCTGTCATCCTCATCTTGTCCGCTCACATCCATCATGTAATTTTGTGCCGAGACAGGACAAAGAGGGTGGTGAGTGGTGAGTCATTCAAGACAGGAACAACGTTGAAAAGAAAGAAACAAAAAAGACTAAAATCCATTCAGTAACACAACAGCAGATACATGAGCGAATAAGTTTAGTGTTGACAGTATAATGTATTGTATCTTAGCCACAATGTTTGGGACACTGTGTTTCAGGGCTGACCCCAGAGAACTTAACTTAACCCCAGTGCTAAACTTTAAGACACAGTATACTGTAATATAGTAAGAAAGGACATTGCATTGTTTAAGTTCTTTAGTCTAGGACAGAAAAAAAATGGTGGTCCAAAATGCCTATGGTACAAACATTAACACTGCTCTGAGCTCACAGTCCCGTAAGCCCAGCTAATAAACTGAGCTTACATTAGCTAGCCTGTCCCACTTAAATCACAATCCCCAGTGCTGAGATTTTGGTTTGTTGGCAAAACTGAACTGGATGGAGCTTGGCATCTCAGACTTAGTAACCAGGATCTGGAAAAACAAGGTATAAATATATAGTGAGCAGGTGAGGAAAATGAGGTTGATCAGTTCAAAAGAGACTACTGACCATGAGCCTGTGAACGTCCAAGATTCAGCACCCTAGACGACAGTCATGGCAAAAATTTAATAAATGCAACTAAAACATACAATATTTTAGTAGTTATTAGGACCCATTGTAAAATAAGCCCATGTAGATCCCATCCTAACATGCGCGCATCAACTAGGACCCATTATTATTATAATTCATGTAAATTATTAACCTTCCTGTCACTTTTTGTTTTTGCTTTTGGCATAACCTCTCTGGCCTCATTCACACTTGTCATTTCAAGTACCTCGTATCCAGATAAAGTGCAGATGTGATTTAACACATTGTTTTTTTTATAAATGCGCCTGTGTTAGATCACAAATCCGTTTGTAGTTTCTCTTGGTTTTTGTTGGGCGACAGCATATGTAAATCAGGGTTGGCCCTATTCCAGACCAGAGGGAGATGGTAAAGGGAAAAAAAAGAGATCATCATAGTATCGTTGAATTATTGAACTGATCGGGGATCAAATAAATGCTACAACAACTTGGCATGTCTGCTGTTCAATCATATGGGTTGATGGCTAATTTCACTTTAATGGGAGTCTAAGTGCAACTGCCTTTATCACATACTGAGGAGTAGACTATGTTGCCAACAGTTTCCTTGGAAATTAAGTGTTTTCTACCAAAGTGCAACCCCCCACCCAACAGTTTATCTCTGCTGTGTGGGGGATAAAAACTGCATCTTAGCAAAAAGGTCTGTGTTTATGCACCAAAAACAAAACTGATCACATTACACTTTTTATTATGTTTTGGTGGAAATTGTCTCCTAAATTGACCCCAGTTTGTACTGTTAGATTAAACCTGAGTCCTGCTGCTCTTTCGCACATCCAGTCCAACACCAGCTGATCCACCACTAACTAACAAAAGCAGCTAATACTCCTTTGGCCTGCTAACGAGCACCCCTATCACTCTTTCCTCGTAAACCCATGAAGGCCCCACCCCATTAGTGGTGACCCTGCCGACAGAGCTCCCAGTGTTTTGAAGGACAGGAGGCAGAGGCCAGAGCCTCCCAGACCAAAGCCTGGATTAGTTACTAATCCTTGGAGGTATTTCTCTCTCTCTCCCCCTGCCACCCCCATGCTTTTCAGGAATCCACTTGCTTGCTGCATGACTTCAATTTTCAAGGGAAGGGAGTTGAGCAGAGTGATGTGGGAGTCTGCAGAGGAAAGGATGGGAGTCAGGACCAGTTAATGAAAACATTAGAGAAGCACAGAGAGAGAATGTATGGTGTAAAATCTGACTTGTGGCATTATTTTTAAGATTACTGTAATAATTTCCTGACATTTCTTAGATCAGCATTAGGATTATGTGCTAACCCTGTCATGCAATTGTATAAAATGCTTCTATTTTAAAGAGAAAATGTGACTGTTCTGAACAAAGCTCGGGCGTTGAAGTGGTTCTGACTAACTGTGGTGCAATCAGTGATTCATCACACCACAGTCAATGTCCACAGTCATCTACATTGTGTGCATGTTTATGTTGAATCGCCTACCTTACCTTGACTAAGATTAACCTTCCTACTCATCAAGAATTACAATTTGCTTAAATAATTGCATGCCCGTCATTAGCTGTGTACATGTTAATGTTCCATGTGCTTATGTGAACACGGTCAAAGTCACGCCTTCGTGTAAAAAATAACCGCTATCCTTTTATCTTCAATTTGGCCTCCAGACACATCAGACTGATGAATATACCTCATTATGCTCGCGTGTCAGCGCTTTATATATCCTGAAAGACAACCTCTCGCTTTTCCCCATCGCGCTGTTTATTAGCTCCACATGAGCCGAGATTGACAGCCTTTGATGAGGTCACAATAATGACAATCATCATCATCATCGCATAACCATCTCGCTAATTACCATGTCGTAATCACTGCCATCAAGGAATTCGTGGCTGAGTCCTCATTTGCAGAGGGTGAAATATTCATGCTCTTCTGGTGGAAGTTGAGCAGCCTGAATTTTAAAATGATTACACTCTAAAAATCTCTGGAGGGACGTGCAAAGAGGAGCAGTTCCAATCAGCGATTCTGTTTTCTGCTTTATCTAAGTATAATATCGGATTAAGTAAAAAGGGGGGCACAAACCCATAGGATATATGCAAGTGAAGAATGCGGTGGCACAGTGCACATCCTCACATATACGTTTGGTCATATTTAGTAAAAAGGAATACGCGTGAAAGGGAATTTTCAATTGTGCACTTGTCGGAAAGACTAGAGTTGTTTATTTGTTTGTGGGGCCTCCTTTCTTTTTTAGTCCATACCTCTGTTTCCCCAGTAGAGCAGATTGGATTATACTGAGCAGAGGCAGTGGAATTAGTGTTGGATCGCTGCGTCGCATATGCTCCCCAAGGAGAGACGGTCTTGAAGAAAGGGTGCGTGAGTGAGAGAGGGAGAAAGAGCGAGTGAGTGAGAGAGAGCAGATGCTTGAGTTACTCAGTGTTCAAACATCCCTGGGCAGTAGCGGGGTGCACATTGTTGACTCTTAGCTTGTAATAACTGCAGTCACATTTCTTACAGACACATTTCATGCTTTAGTGGGTGGATGATGCACAATAGGCTTGTGTGTAACTTTATATCTGCGGTGATGGGGTAGATCCAGGAGAGGATTACGTAAATCTCGTGCTATGGAGAGAATATTTCCTGTGCTATTTTTTTTTTTTAAAACAAGCATGAACCAGAGGCTAGACCTCACATGCAAAGGAAGACGTTGGTGAAGAAAACTAGCAAAGCAGCTGTTTACTGCAGCAAACTACTATACGGCTACAGCGTGTGGAAACCAACGTCCAGTGCCGAACGAAGTACTCGGGTCCTGCACACAACAACATGCATGCATGTCATCCATTTTATCATCTTTTGAGATTCCACTCTCCTGATGGGTTGGTGCTGGCTCTTTCTTTTTTTTTTTGTGGTAAACATAATAAGTGAAAATGGCAAAAAAAAGGAAAAAGGCAGGAGATGAAAACAAAGTGGATGGTGCGGAAAATTACAAGCTAAAAAGAGAAAAATGTGAGTGCAAGATTCATTTAAATGCCCGCCATTAACAACTGTGGAGGTACGTTGCTGTTTACTTTGGAGGTTGGCTTTTTCTGTCTCCAGCTTTTGTGCTTTGATTTTGATCAAGGCTGAAACTGTTTTTATTTCCTATTATTACAGACAGACACACACACACACACACACCATGCATTTCCTCTCTTTTTATGAGATTGCAATGTAGTATTTGTAGCAGGGAGACACAGAACACATTTTTTTTTTGGCTTTTTGTTTCTTTATTTTAGCTGCTTGGTTCGGTCATTCTGTTGCATATTATCATCGATATCTTTATGCCTAACTTTTTTAACCTACGATGAAGCTGCTAAATGAGAGAATTACTTATGTGATTGGTGCTGTTGTGGAGAACTCGCTGAAGTCAATGGTCAATTAAATTCAGCTCAACTTGTGCTGTATTTTTTATTGACGCTTGGCCAAGGAGAATTAGAGACACTCTCAAAGTTCAACAGAAGTGCCTGAGTCGGTCTCACATTCTGCCCAACTCATCCTGGTGGCTCGACTTTAAACCCAAAGATAACACCACAAATACGAATACACAAAGAGAATGTCTTTACCCATGCAGGTGTTATTGTCAGCATATTCTAGTCTGGAGACACAGATGTCTGTTTACACAGGAAGGCAGCAACAGGTCTCTCTGACCCTGGACACCACAGTGTTGAGATAGACTGGCACTTACTGTTCTCAACCAAAGCTACTACTGAGGACATCAAGGCCCACACGTGAAGTATAGAAAATTCCATAACAGGTGCCAAATTGCAGACTTACACTACACATTTCTCTGAGCTATATTCAATACAATACACAATAATATGGTATAGTGTAACCTATTCTGTGGCTGTTGGTCTGGACTTGGTTGGTCTTTGAAATGGCAGTGAAAGGCTTATGATGGTGGTGTAATGCTAAAGGTTAGTGCAAAGAAATGAGTCACAACATCCTTTTTCTCCTTCTTGTGTGTAGTAAAATATAATCCTACCGTTGCCTGACTGTAGCTCTTGAATAAATGTTGTGGAGCAGAAGAACTTGAGTCCAGAATTCCATCAACGTCTATGTAGGAACCCTTACTTCCAGTTAAGGGACCCGCCCCCACAAAAAAAAAAAAAGTGTTTTTCAGTGTTTGCTGTGGAAACTCTGTGTAGTGTGTTGAGTCCTGTCCTCAACCTCACCCAAAACCTTTGGGGTTGATTGTGACTGAATGACTGAGCAAATCCCTGCAGCCAAGCGGAAGTAGCTGCAAATGAATATCTATATTATGATATCAAGATTCATATCTGGATATCCACATACTCGTGGCCATATTGTGTACATTCTGCTGCTGCATCGTAGTTGCTTTTTCCTTCTTAGGCCTGATAACACCTAGTGACCAGCACCTTTCTGGCTCACAGCCCTCACCACATCTGATTAATGCCTACCCACTTAGACCTCTCCTCTTCCTCCACTTGCTCTCTGCTTCCACTGCTGTTATTAATAGTGGGAGCATAAAGGAGACTTGTGGCGCAGAGATTAGGTGGCTTGCATTGGCCCACCTGCTGACCTGAGGCACTCTACCACTGACTATCTAAACATAGTTGCTATTGCATGGTCTCGTAACGACCAATACAAGACCTTGTGTTGATTATAGCGTGTGATAGTGTGAAGTGGATGTGTACCAAAGGTATAGGTGAACAAAAAGCAAGATTTGCTTGCCTCTTAAAGGTCCAGTGTATAAAATGTCAGAAATAGAATATATTATGATATGTATATATAATACGTTCATTATAAACACCTGAAAATAAGAATTGTTATGTTTTTGTTATCTTAGAATGAGCCTTTTATATCACGATGTGAGTCCACCACATTAATCTTAATTCTACAGTAGCCCAGAACGGACAAATAAACACTAGATCTGGATAAGGCCTTTCAAATATATTTTGTGCATCCATGTTTTCTTCTCCAATCAGATGCAGATGGCGACATGAAGGGGTGCAATCACTAACAACACCACTATTTGCCGCCAAATCCCAAACTGGTACTGGCAATTTCCCATGTCAACATCTCAACTTTCATTACAAGAGTTGGCAATTAGCTACCTCATCTCGTAAACAGAGCCATATATCTACTATTATTAGGTATAACCAAGCAGCTGACAGTTGCAAACATGGCAAACTACCACAGATATAGGAAAAAGGTGACCAGACATGGACTGTGCTGTGATTAATTAAATTAAGGAAATGCAAATGCTGAGAAACAAACAGAATGAATTATAAACTGTGACACTAAAACTATTACATTTACAGTTATTCTGTATATTATCTGTGATTCTAAGAACATAGAATTAATTGTCAATACAGCAATTCATACTATATTATCTCGTCTAGCTTTGTCTACTTCGGTAAGTGACTCTGTGCATTTTTTTTCAGAGAGCTCACCTGGACTTCTGGCTGCAGTCAGGTTACATGTGTAGGTGGAGACTGTGACAGAGGCATAGATAAAATTGGTGAGAGTGAGTTTCCAGCTGAGAAAAAATGACTCACACCTGTACTGAAAACATGTCTCGTGGCAGCTGCGATGCAGTCTGGTCTATTGAGGTTATTGTTAGCGAAGGAACTGGCATCTCACTTCTAAAGTGGATTTCTGCCTTTATGATTGTTCAACGTGGGTGCAAAATGACTTTTCTGGAGAGCAGTGCATGGTCTGAAGGACCAACATCAAAACCTGACATTTATTTAATGTGCTGTATTAAATGTTTGAAAATGTCCTTCCTTTGAAAGAAAGAAAAAATAAAAAATGAGTCCAATTTTAAATGAGTGACAGATCCTCACATTTACCTTTTTTTCTTCTTTTTTTTAAATGAGTGGCTGACAAAATCACGACAGCTTCATTCACATTAAGTGTGTTTTGGACTGGCTTCACACTCTTGAATGTTTACTGTCTTCGCTCAGTTTTGTTTTAGTCAGTGGGAGGAAGAATGTAGTGTAAGAAAGTTGGAGTGACTGTCCTCTTCCCACTAGTGCAGTTTGTCAGAAAGATAACATAATCATACCGACTGTGGGAAATGGACCAAAAATGTTCTGAATACACTAATGTTGACAGCAGTCCCTCATGCTTTGCAAAAAAAAAAAAAATGTTTTTGAACATGAAGTATCATCTAAAAAACTTACTCAACTCTTTACCCCTTTCAAATTCGTGAATGATCATGTATGCAATAATAATATATAATAATAACAACATAGTGTTCAGATTTTTCTCTGTTTCTTGCAGAAGTCTTTCTGCTCTGAAAAGGTCAGAGGTAAACGAGTTAATCATCTCTCGTTTTACATGCTTGTCATGATTGGAATTTCTGATGCTATAAAGGAAGGTAAAGAAAGAATACTAACACATGTGCTTTGACAGAGAAGAAAATTATCTGTCATCAGGATGTCAAAATTCGAGACAAGAAACCTGGACTGAAGACCTTACAGCACAGATATAGTAACATGGAGCACCACAATATGAAGTTCCAATGGGTGATTATAATTCCTTTTAACATGAATATATCAAATTTCACTCCATTGAATGATGAAACAATCAAATTGGCATTTGGCATTGCTAACGTTTTTTTCTGAGGTATTTCTGAAGTATTTGAAAAAATGTTCAATACCTTTCACTAATGTAAAAAGTAATTACAACATTAGTAATTAGTTGCATTAATCATCACATTCTGTTCCATAACTCCCAGCTCTATCACATATATCTTCCTCCAAAGCCTCCACCCCCACATGTCCTATTGTCTGTATTTAACACATGCACAATTGCAAAATTAGGCGTAATGGTTTAACACGTTGACAGCCACAGTTTGAAGGTATTTTCTTATAATCAACAGCTAGATTATCCCCCAGTGAAAGCAAAGCAGCACTCGGAGAATCAAGCTGCAGGGTTCATCCTCCCAACCCTGAGCAAAACCAAGACTGATTCCTGAATGTAGGCCTACCAGTGTGCTAGCTCTCCTCCTAAAAACAAAGCAAGCAAAACAACTATGGCGTTACCATACAGCGTGTTTCTCCTTTTTCCGGGACAGACCACCCTCCTCTTCATACCTCCAGCCCATGCTACAAGCTTACACCTGCAAGAGCAGTCAACACACGGACACAAAATGGAAAGTATGCAATGACAAACAAGCTGTTTTGTCATGTTAGGTACAAATACTTGTGATGGTATGTGTGTATGGATGTTTTTATATTCCTGTTCAGTACGCATTAATTTGTTTCCCTTGTGTATTGTGTTGCCACCAGCATACATGGGCAGTGTTAAACTCATTGCCTGCCCTTGCGGCTGTTGTGTTCTGATGAGACTTCTTCAAAGCGAGTGATTCTGATTTAGTGGTTATCTGCAGAATGCATCACTCCCCTCCTCTCATTTAATATCCTAAACCACAACTTGGGTCAGCCTTCAGACTCTGCAGAGCATTTTATGTTTTTTTTTTTTTTTGCCTTTCCTCCTGGGCAGCCTTATAGGCACCCTGCTACAACTCCCATCCAGCAAAGAGAGCAGCAAAGATAGACAGGAATGCATTTTTCATTTTCTTTTTATTTTTTGGTATCAACAAACACTCGAATATCCAAGCCTTTATGGTACTTTATAGGCAGTTCCCCCCATTGAATGATGCATTTTGTTTGTAACATGGAAAAAGCATGTACTTTGAAATAATGCTCAGGATACACTGAATATAAATGTTTCCAGCAAATATATGGAAAAGGTAAAGCACTCAGGATATATTCATTTGGGTCTTTTGAAATGTCAGGCGGCGGGCATAACAATGGACAAACCTGAAAGACCACAGTAATAATTCATATTGTGGTAAGCTGCTCGACTAAGTAAACAGAAACGATGGCCATCATTACTTTAAGACGGTCAATCCACAACATATCTTTAAAACTGTGTCCTCAGGTCCAGCATACATACATACAAACACAATAAAATGCTGTGATGAAACTAGGTCTCATGAAAATTGTCCTATGAACAACCAAGAGTTAGTTTTCAGTTTAATTTAGTTACTAGCCTAAATCAGATTTGAGCCCACCTAAACAGGTCACAGAATTTAAGAAGCAGACGCATCCAACAACCGTGTCTTTGCCAGATGCAGAAAAAAGCGAATGGCATCTGCATGTGTGGTTCCCAGCATCAAACATGGAGGAGGAGATGTGATAGCATGGGGATGCTTTGCGTTTCTCTATAGCCACTGATCGATAGGTCTCTTTAACTGACTGCTGACCTGACATGTGGTGTACAACAGGGTTCAATTCTTGGACCTATTCTTCTTTTACTTTACATGATCCTCCTCCTAAATATGGCAGTTTAAGTGCATTTTTTTATCCCTGTAATGCAGACAGTTCCCAGCTATTCTTACCCTTTAAATCAAATGGTGACAGTAAACTATCTACCCTGCAAGACTGCCTAACAGCTTGAATCACAGATTGAATGTCAGAAAACTTCCTCCAACTTAACTCTGACAAAACGCAAGTCCTCGCCACAGGCCCTGAGAGTATTTCACAAGAAATACAGCAGTATGTTTGTCCACTAGCAGCAAATGTGAAGCAAACCTCGAGTGGCACATAAAGAAAGTAGTCCAATCCTTTTTTTATGTAAGATCTCAAGGCCTTCTGATGGTCCTGAAATCTAAGCATATAACAAACGGACCAAGCCAAGCCTTTGCAGTTGTGGCTCTGACCGTCTGGAACTCCCTTATCCAAATTATTGAAAAATGCAGTCGGTCCATAACTTTAAAAGCTGCTAAAAACTCACCTGTTTTGTAAGCACTTTGTCCTGTACTGTGTTTTCTGCTTGCTGTGTTGTTATTATTTTTTTTAATATATTGTTATGTCCTGTTTTAACTTATATAATGCTTGCATTGTACAGCACCTCGTAACTCTGGTTTATAAATAAAGTTTATTTACTTACTTACTAATGATTGTGATTGTTCATTGCATTCATTGCACTATATATTTTAGATGTGGCCTACTATACTATGCTATATATGCTTTGTCATACATGCTTGCTCAGCTCTCATGTGCCCTGCCTATGTTTACAGCCACAGACAGAACCTTTAACTCCCAGAAGTTAGAGTACACAGACTCCCATTGTTTTCAAGTATACATAAAAAATTGTTGCTAAGGGCATTGCTCAGGTCTCAGCGAGCAATTCCTATTGCCGGTAATATAACAGAGCACCTTTGTACTGCCTTTCTTTATTGGAAAGGTAAAGACAAGGCTGCTGTCTGCAGACCTATTATACAAAAAGAGTTTCAGTTGATTCATACTCCACATTTTCAGCTTATGCACCAATAAATTCAAGATTGTTGCTTTCATATAAATGTGAAAAAAAACCCCACTTCTTTTAAACAAATGCTATTTGTGTGTCTCGAGTGGATATCCAGGTTATATATCTTGGTTCTAGATTAGACTTCTTCTTTTACTTTGTAAAAACAAGTAAAATAACTAGAGTCAGAGAACAAAAGATATTGACTGATATTGAAAATGACTTGTGTGTGTGTGTAATGACTTAAAAAGGCAAACAATATCCACAAACTCTTTTTCATGTGAACATACACTTAGAGGTGAAATTTCATACACACCAGGACAAAATTCCAACTCTCAAGTGTGATCAAAAAAAAATATTACATTAATGTAATACTCTCATTTTATTACACCAGATACACACAGATCATTCAGTCTTATTCATGTGTTACAGAAATAAGAGCCACAAGCTTCGCATTACTACCTCATTTCGTGTGCCTAACTGATATTTTTGGTGATCCTGTGTTCTGCTTGTATCTCAGGATCACCTTGCTTGACACTTATTTGCCAGTTTGGACTATTAAACTACACCTTTGCTCCCTCAGTTTACTACGTACCGTCTGCCCCACACCGCTCCAAGAAGACCTACAGCTAAGCCATCAAAACCACTGACTGATTTAATTTTGTGACCATACACCACCTTAACAGGTTACAGTCTCCTTGTCTGTGTTTGCATTGAGGTTGTAAACTGAACTATTACAACAAAAAGTGGCAAAGTCAGGCTGTAATCTGAATGAAATGTCTAACAATAGGCTCATTTAGACTAATTAGGAAAATAATGATGTGATGTTTCATCATAGATTGCCTATAAAATACAGATGTGTTCTCTTTAAGATGATGAGGACCATGTTGTGCCACTCATGTCTACATAAACTAGGTCTTTTTTTAGATATACAAAGGACAATAACTAGTTAAATCAGTTGCACACAAGTTGCTCATATATTTACATTAGAAATGTGTGTGTGTCATATAAACTTAACATTTAACAGCACAGTCACATTTACTGCTCACTCTTTAAGTACAGTGTCAGCACGTACTGACCTCAGGCCTGCGTTCCCAACAAGAGCTCACTGCACTCTGCACTTTGAGCTGTTTAATATTAGCTACAGCTATTTGAAGGCCATGCTGCATACAGTGGAAAGAGACAAAAGTGAGGCCAGAGAGATTCCTGCCGCAGCTAAAGCCATTACTCTGCTATGAACAGAGTCATGAGGAGGGAGGGGCTGTGGTAGGAGAGCAGAGCACCAGTAGACCTGGGATCATAAGACCACCGGCCTCTCGATGGAAAGTGCCTCAATCCTTTAAAATATAAATAAAAGCAACTGTAATCTAAACCCACCTCCCCGCCAAGATGTCACAATACAAAAAATACATGGTCCTGAATGCAGACTCTGGCCGATCTGGTGTGTGTATGTGTGTGTCACTGCACTGAATTTAATAGTCTGTCATTTTTGTTGTCTTGCAACATTACCTGTTTGATTAAGCACTGCTGTTTGTCTTTTTTGGCAGATTAAAGGAAATCTTAGGACGTCCACACGTCTATGCTGTCAATTCATTCAACCTATGTGACCTGGACAGACAGAAAGTGCCAGATGCTGCTGTCAAAACACTCACCTGTTGTTGGCAATGGCTACAGGCAAGCTTAGGGCATTAAGTGGCACATCAAACTGTTTTGACACCACTGACCATCTCCCAGCTTCAGCTTAAATTGTGGCGGTTGTACACATTATTTTCCAACTGCGGCAGATGGGAAATTGGTATACAAATGTCAGGGCTTATTTAAAGACACACAATGAAACCACATCTCCCATTAACTGTAGCTTCAAGGGTGCATTTATTTACTGAATACTGATCCGTATTATACAGAAGAAGTAGACAGACATTTAATCATACAGAAATAACACCTGAAATACATTTAACACACACAAACTAACATTATCAGCAAATATATCATCTCTTTTAATAGTGATCATTTTGATGTATTTGTTAATAAAGTATTTTCTTTCCTCTTGTCCGTCATCCCTCCTGATATTTTCTTGCTCTCTGGGTTGGACCAGACACTGACCAATGACTCATAGAGCAGGGAGGCACAGTGCATGCCTGACTTCAGTCCATGGCAAATATCTGTTATATTTGTCCAGACAAACCAATAATGAAATATACCACTGTGCAAATTGTAGCACTTCCACAGCCTCCAGATATTATTGAGAGCATGTATTATATTGGCAGATACTGATAAAAGGAATGTTTTGTGATCTGACACTTTGTAGCTGCGCCTAACAATATTCCATATTATACATTACATATTTTATTTTTCCTTATGCTCGCTACATGTTTGTTTTTTTTTTCACATTAAATCATTTGCATAGCAGGCATTTCATCTTTCATTGAGTATCGGCTTTGATGTTGTAGTTTCCATGAATAAATAAAGCAAATCAGTCATGTACACATACTGTACGCTCCCTCTCTGAGCGTCGTATTGTATCTTCTTTGAGCACCATTCATCAGTAGATGGGGGGAGAAAAATGAAAAAGAGAGACATAAAAGAGCAGGCAGACGTAAAGGTCTAGCTAACATTATAAGACTGTATGTGTGTGTGTGTGTGTGTGCCACAGTTGAGTAGGCTAAGAGTTTGGACATAGTGTATTTATGTCTAGGAAAAAAGCAGCATGAAAGATAGAAAACTAAAATGGGCTCCTCGGTAAATTCACCCAAGCTTGAGTATGTCCGACTGGGCTGCTTATTCATACACAGAACTAGCTTAACCTCCTCATATGAACCTTGAAATAAAGTGCTCCTCCATGTGTAACCAATGTGCTCTCAACTTTCAGAACGGTTATGACTGTGCTGGAAAAAAAGGTTAAAGCAAAAGAGGTGTGCATTGCTCATCTGCACAGACACAGACAGCCTCTTTAAAAGCTTAAAAGACAAAATTCTCAAAGGATTATGAAGCCATATGTACAGTGGGCATTCTCTTCAATGTTAAGTATCTGACCTTGTATGCTATGCTCTACTGCGTTCAGCAATATTACAGCTATATAATGTGGCTCGAGGTTCTCAAAGGTTCCTCTCAACTGAGACTATCCAAGGCTAAGGCTATTCACATTGCCCTTGACTATCTGATGTGAAATATTTTTTCTTCTTTTCTTTGAGCTTACTTCTTATTATTGATAGTGATTATATTATAATATATTACCATCTACTTACACTTTCACTGTTTCTACTTCTTCATTTGAATGAGGCTATCCACGGTTAGATGCTCTGAAGAAGTGCTCAGATGTATGATGTCTGAGAGGGAAAAACTCTGGGTTACTGTTAAAGTTTTATGTTGACTTCTATTCTGCTATGTTAAAATTAAAGTTACACATCATCCATTCGAATATCCTGACTTTTTCTTTTAGACTATTTCTATTAGAAAGAAATACAATAAAGAAGACCACAGAAAGAAATTCAAGGGACAACATAATTTTACTATATTACTTGGAATATGCTCTCTGAAACTTTTATTGTGAACAAAAAAAAGATTGTGCCCTGTAACAGTCCTTGCATTGTTCTATAGAGGTCAGAAAGTCACCATTCTCTCAGCTAAATAGCTAATGATGTGTCAATCACACATTGAAGGCAACACGGAGAGTGGAGCAGTATTTCATATTTGGACATTTTCTGTCTGCGACTGAACGGTGCACCACTTAAAAAAAAAAAAAAAAAAAACAGCACCCAAACCAGGAAATTAAAATGATGAAATCGAAGCAATTAGCAGTTATTGATGGCTGTCACAGCTTGTCATTTGTCATCGATTGGACCATAATGGTGAATAAATCATAACCTTCATCAGTAAAGTATTTTTGTTAAAGGGCCAGTGTGCCGGATTTAGTGCCGTCTAGTGTTGTAGTTGTAGTTGATCGCAACCCCCTTACCTCACCCTCTCCTTTCTAGTGTAAAGGAGAAACGACGGTGGCTGCGAAATTCGGAAAAACAAAACAAAGGCTCCTGATCTGGAGCATTTGTTTATTAAAGGCTTATTTAATGGTGAATTTGTTTGGTTGGTATACATGGTGAATATATTATTCCATTTCTCTCATATTCTGTAAATGGGGCCCCCTAAATGATCTGAAACCAACACCAAGTTCAATACACAGTTTGGGACCCAAGAAGAGAGGCCCTAGAAAGGGTTCTGGTAAGGTCTGCAACCTATCTTGTTGATGGTTCTGCCTTAAGCGCTGGTACAGCCTGGGCTTAGTGGTCGTCAAATCCCCTAGGCCTAACAACAAATCATTTTGTGACGATGACATTTCTAGAATCTGATGACAAGACCACCAATGCAGTGGTTTTCCTGTGTTTTTTGTACTATGCACAACTTTTGCATAGTAATAACTACAAATTAAATTAATGTTAACAGGCATCCTCACTGAATGTTATCCAGGGATTTGGCACAACTTCTTTAAACTGGTTGTGAAAGTGGAAATAGCAACTCTTTATTTCTCCGTGGACTGGCCGTTGAGTCATGTTCCATATCCACTAGCATCCTGCTGCTCTTTTACACTTTCAAGTCACATTGTTGTTGGTGTGATTAATTGGTGTAATGATGGATGGAGTAAAGGTAGGAAAACAATCATGATGGGAGCCTCACCAGGCGGTGCTCACCAGATGACAATCTAGAAAAAGTGCTCATTATCTGGGCAATCATGTTCATGGTTCTGCAACAGTACCTTCTCATCAGTGAAACTCGCTAGTAGTAAATACTTGGAGCAGTGTGGAGGATGGAGAAATGAAGGTGGGATCTTTTTGTTCTTTTCACTTAATATTTACAATGAGTTTTCCTGTTTGCTTGACATACCTTTCTACAGTACTCCAATCAAAAAGCCTTGCAATAAATAAAACCTTTTGTGAAACTCATACTGTTCCATTTCTCTTGACATTGTGTCAGGGAAACTTTAATTAAACTCTGTGGGAATTTTTGAGGCTTTTATTTTTTGATATTGCTGTAATGGACTACAGAAGGAAAAGAGAGAAGAGCAGGCTTCATGTTGACATAATATATACTGAATAATCAATTTCTTGTTAATGTAATTGTTTTATTACCCAATGTGTGTTATCTATCTTTAAATGATTAGATGAGATGATTGTTTAATAAAGCTGAGTGTGTCATTAGGAGGAAAGCAGTCGCAAGCGAGATTAAGAAAGAACGATTAGGTCAGTTAAAATATAAATAAATAAAAAGAAACTACTAATCTTAATGGCGAAAAGACAACATATTCATTGCTGATGAAATAAATGAGTGTGTAAATGAGGCTTGACAAAATGAGAAATGCATCTCAGTATAATTATGTGACAAAATAAAACTGCATAATGTTTACTGTGTCTTCTTACATTGTGCATATAATAAATATTGAGTACAGCTTTAATAAAGTCAGTATTAACTAAAGTATGAGTGCAGTATGTCAGGATACAGCATCAGAACTCATGACTCAAATGCAGCACAGGTCTCCCAAAAGGGTCTATTGTTGTTGAGTTCACATCTCTGTTTGCACCTAGAGCCCTATCTCTGCGAGAGTTTTGTATATTATTTATATGCTTGCCCCAATACAGCACGGTAAGAAATGCTAACCCTGTCTGGTTTACGTTAACAGGCAACTTTGTGTTTCTACTTACTGCTGTGAAAAAATGAAGCTACATTTATGTGCTAGAGACACAAGTCACAGGGAGGACATTACAGTGGATGGCGGTCATACAAAAGGCTTCCTCGGTTAAGGCAACAAAAGACCTTCAAGATTAGTGTTGTGGAGAAATTGCTGAAGTCAAAGGTCAATAATGAGGTCAGGAAGGAAGAAAGTGTTCAGGAGCCTCTGATGTCTTATGCTGTATTTTTTATTGACGCTTGATCAAGGAAAATTAGAGACACTGTCAAAGTTCATCAGAAGTGCCTGAGTCGGTCTCACATTCTAAAGAACTCGTGCTGGTGCATAGACTCTAAACCCAAAGATAACACCACAAATACTACACGCCCAGAATTAGTCAATGTTTTTACCCATGCAGGTGTTATTGTCAGCATATTCTAATCTGGAGACACAGATGTCTTTTTACGCAGATTGGAACGTCAACAGCAGCTATCTATTATGACTAGGAAGGCAGCAACAGGTCTCTCTGACCCTGGACACCACAGTGTTGAGATAGACTGGCACCAACTGTTCCCAATCAAAGACAAACAATTAATACTGAGGACCTCAAGGCCCACACGTGATCTTGTGTAATCAAAGGATAGAAAATTCCATAACTGTTAGATAAAGATGAAGATAATATCATCATGACCTCTCAGGGTTGACAGGGTTTAGGATTTATAAGTTTCTACTTGTCACAGTATGTGTGTATGCCGATGATACAGTTGTATGCACATTGAATAACATTCAAACTGCCTAATGACGTTACAATCATATAAACTGAGAAGAATGTGTAGGAACAGTTTTTGTAAAATAATAAATTGTTATTAAATGTATTATTTTTAATAAACTGTTAGTGTGGTGATCTGAGGACAATATAATCTCTGTACTCTGCTATTGAAAAATGTTAATAAAGTTTGACATCAATACTGATGCTTGAGTGAATGATAATTTATGTTTGTATGCTAATTAGTAACATTTATTTATATAACACTTTTCAAAATCAAGAGCAAGCATGACATTTTCTTTGCATTCCAGTGATTAATTACTGATATATTGTTATCGGTATAGAATTTATTTCAATAGCTCCATCCACAGTTTCTTATTCTCTCAGAGCAAAAAGTCACTGGTCACAGAAATTCCCTGTTTCCTTCGGTAATCAATGTACCACGATACAGACATAAAGAATGTATGTATTGAATGAGTCATTTGTGCTGAAATTTCATTTTTCCCCCTCGATGGATCACAGAGACTCTGGCCATAGCCAGCAAATTCTTAAATGCTCAGCAAGTACTTCCAGCAAACACACATTTTATACTTTCTTCTACAATCCTCCTTTGTGCCACTCTTTTAAAAAACAATATTTTGCTCCTCTTTATTCTTTGTGTTTCTAATCCCACGCTTTGTAGCCTTATGATTGCTCACTTATTCTTCTGATCAGCCCTCCCCTCATAGTCTCTCTCCCTGTGTTCACCAAGCTTTTAGAATGAGGGGGCGAGAAACCCCAAAACATGAATCATTAAAAGATGTGAAGAGAAAAATAGATCACTGCAGATGCACCTGCAAAAATAACAGCGTGCAATGAAGGGAGAGGGAGATGGGGACAGAGGAAGAGGGGGATGGTAGCATTTCGCTTCTATCCTCCTCATAAGACAAAGGATCTGTCCTGTGCTTAGCTGGAGCGACTGTGTCTGTCACAAGTACAGAAAGGCTTTTCCAAGCAAGACAGCCAAGAAATAAGCTTCTGGTCATTTTAACTTACATTATCGTATCATTTTTTAACACCTTATGTGGGTTTTCAGAAACCCTGCTGGATATATTGTGCTGGTTTTAAACATGCTGTGCAGTAGATCTGTATGCATAAGGAAGTAAAGGACAAAGGACAGAAATTGATATAAATAAAGCTGAAACAACTAAAGAGGCATTTGGCACTTATCCATTATTTAGTGAGCCAGCACATTGTTTGACAGTGCTTCAAGCATCATTTTATGCAATGTTTAATTTCAAAATGAAAAGACAAAGAGACACGACACCAACAAAAGTGAAGTATGTGCCAAAATACTTCACAGGCTTAGTGTGCAAATGCCACAGGTTCCTCAACAGCTGGGAGATTTTAAGTGCTGCTGTATGCTCTTCTGACAGTCACTCACTGTTGTGAGTTTTGTCGTTTTCATTGAGGCTTGTAGTAGTTGAAATGAAACAGCAAATAATACACATAATTATGCTTGGCGAAATTTGAATCTGGACGATTATTAAATCATCTGAAATGTGTCAATGGTCCTCTTACATTAATAATATCATGTCTGTGCTTTAAAAGAGTACTTATGGTTCACACTATCAGTAATCAATGCAAAACTAGTTCTCTCTTTTCCACCACACACTGAAGCTAAACAGTTTGTTCTTTGAGAACCCAATTAGATCAAACTGTCACATGCTGCTCTTGATGCCTGCTGTCAACTACCCATCACTACCAGTTACCAAGTATATTTTATATATATTTCACATATGTGTAATGCTGTATGTCACCAATATCCAACCCAAAAATGACAAACTAGTAATTTTTTAGGTATTCTTTATGGTATTTGTCTGACTCAGTGCCAGGAGCCAAACCCAGCAGGAAAACATCCTTGGTAGGCAATTGTATTCCCTGCCAGACTGGCCACCACTGATTTTGGAAGTCCTGGGTCTGGACATGTTCATTGGAAGGTAGATGCTAAAACTAGCCCCTAGCGTTATGTGCAATGCATACTCGTGTGGGTGTTTTACGCACACCTTGATAGACCTTTTTTACAGCAGTCATTTTGAAATAGTAGGGTCAGTGCAGATATAACTAAGGTTCTGTTCCATTTATTGCAGCAGAGCCTGTCTGTTTGACCTGAATGGAACATGCAACCTTAACCCTTGGGGTGTTGGGGAGTCTTATTCTGATCCCAGGACAACACGAGTCCCTCCCCATCTTACATGCAGAAGCAAATAGCACTCTGCTTTTTGTTTCATGGGGACTTTAATGGTCAGTCATTCTGAAAAGAGATAGTTGATTGAGTTTCAGGAAAACATGTCTCAAAGATAGTGGAGTTCATACCAACATTTTGGGTTTTCTTGTCTTGAATATAGTTGGTTGATTGAGTCTCATTCTCAGCAAGAACGCCTCCTATTGTGTCGTGTGGTTTGCTCTGAGGAGGGGGGTGGGAGGTTATGTCATAGTATAACAGCAAACAAACATACTGTAGCAGGATGGGATGCAACACACCCACACATCTGAACAACATTCAGAAATATCCCTGTGACAATGAAGCCAGGGACAAATTCAACAAAAGATTCCATCTGCAGAGATGCATCCTACACACAGTGCAGAGATGGCTAAAAATATTCACTGAAGTCTTTAGTTGCTGCACGTGCCAGTGCCACTCTATTTCAGACTAAAATATCTCAATAACTTGTATGGATTGACAAGGATTTTTGTAAAGATACCACAGTGCAGAACCCTCTGGCAATCCCCTGATTTATTCTGTAGCACCACCGTGAGGTTGACATTTACGGCTCTGAGTTATGTGTCTGTTGGAAGGATTGCCTTTAAATTTGACACAGACATGCATGTCCCCTTCAGGATGAACAGTTGATCATCCAACATATTTGTAATTGTATCACTGTATGGGTGGATGGAAGGACAAATGAGACGAAATTGAGATAAACATTGGTGGGATTGGAGAAAACAACAGTTCTAGTAAAAGGAAGTTGGCAGCAAAATGTGAAATTAGCTAGAGTAATAGGTATATGGAGGATTAATGCCACCTGAACTGCGGCCATAGAAAGTAAGAAACTAGTTATAAAACAAATAATAAAATGAGAACTTAATTGATTGATTTAAATGAACAATGTGCAATTTTAATCCATGTTAATAATCAGGCCATTGTGCTCAAATGCATCTGCAGTGATCTATTTTTCTCTCCACATCAATTGTTATTCAAAACAGATACTGGCAATGACTCACTGTAGGAGGGACACTGTTTTATTTGTAGCATTTTACACCTAACTTTGTACTTCCAAAACTAGCATTTTGTCAAAACCACACATTACACCACCAAAAACACTGCCATGAGCTTAGATCCGTTTTAGCATTGCTATTTTTCTCAGCACTTATACACAAAACAGTCACATCTGTTCAGTGGGCATTGTCAAAAGACAAAAACAAAAGCAGATTACAAGCTGAGGTAAAAGTCAAGGAAGCAGTCAGAGACAAAGCTGGGTACACAAACAAACATGAAGCCCTATATTAATGATGTTTTTTTGTTGTTGTTTTTTTTATGGAACATCTGTGTGAGAGAATTTTGTGTCAGTTTTATGACTTTCAGATTCCAGCTCTAACACAGATAGGCTAAATTACCTGTCATTAGACCACCTCTATTTCCAACTGTGAAGGAGAGACCCCTGGGTAATTATTCTCTCAGCTCCTGCAGCGCATCAGACAACCATTTCATAGCTTCATGTGGATGGTGTGCTTCTGGGTACATCTTCATTAGATTTAGCTGTGATTAGAACTGTGTTAAGGGCAGTTGAACTGATTAGAGATGTGTTAAGAACTCATGAGGTATAGACTCAATTTCATGCATAGCAAAAGTTATGTGTATTCAGCTATGCTGCTTGTTGTCTTTCTCTTTGTCATTCTTTATGCTCTTTGTCTATTTTTCTGTAGCTGTAGTCAGCAACCTCTATTGTGTTGTCATTCCCCAACACAACTAAAAATATTTAGTCTGAGACGAAACCTCAGCTATTTGCCAAACAGTGTTTTCATTGTAACCGGAACCCAATCAATACTGGATATTTGAGGCTGAAAGTGAGAGGAGCGGTATGCTGACCTATATTCGTACGGATACATTGCTATTGTAGCTGTGCCATGACTATAGTCTAGTAAAATTAGCCAAGAAAGCATTGTTAAGTTACACAAGGTTTGTTTACATCGTGCATGACAGATGTGTTCCCAGTGTTGTGGTAGCTACTTTGCAAGCTACCAATTACTTCACACGGGGAAAAGAAAAAGCTGAGCTACAGAAAAGATATTCTATAGAGAGAAACACACTTTGGTTAACTAAAGCCACATAGAAAAAGTTGTTAAAAAATGATTCTAACAATGTATAATACAAAACAGTGACATGATGCAACAACAAGAGATATCACTCAACTGGGTTTATTGCAAAAATAACCCAATTGAAGTGAATTGAAATTTAAAAAATAAAATAAAAAAAATCACGAGAAAGTGGATAAAAATGTGAGTTTTGGTTTTGTATACAATGTCCAACATCATTCACACATCTGCCATTCAGAAGGTGGGGGTCTAGCACGAGGCAGGATGACTTATCTAGGACTCATTTAAGCAAATGGCAACGACTACTTGATTAAATTTTACTCAGAAATTTAGATTCAAAACATTTATCCAACTTAAGCAATGGTAAAATAAAACATTCTCTCCTTTTATGAATTGTTTGTGGATCCAGTAGTTAAAATGGCCAGAAATGAGCACTTTAAATACTTCAACTACTATGCAAATATGAAAGTAGCACTAGAAAATATTAGTTCAAAACTCCACAATACTGTGTGCAATCAGACAATACAGCACAACCATGTCCGCTCACAGCCCCTGCATGTAGTTACAGTTACACTCATTATGAACTCATGTGTCACAGCCATAATCATAACAACCAAAGCACCTACTCGGGCTGTCATCGCCAACTGGTGGTAGCCTACTACATAATATATTATACTATATCATGATACTCTATCTCGGTGGTGTATCCATCGTCTCCCTCGGGGATGTGTATTTTTGAACATCAGCACACAGCCAAAATGCCAAAACCAATATATCTACAGTATATTGAAATGACAATAAATAATTAAATATATACATATTATATGGAAATTGGAGAATCAAAGGTTGTTCTCATTTTTTCACGTTTTTTCTAACACGATACACACTGAATTGTTCCTGCTGTCCATACTGGCCAAGATAAGGTCCACATCCAAAGATGATTTAAATGCAAGGCATGGTCAGGCAACATCCTTGTTTTGATTTAAAATATGGTCTTAAGTTCAAACGAAACTTATATGAGGCAGTCTCAGACCAGTCCTGTTATTATGTTTCAAAGTTACACATTTTATAGTCCCAAACTTGCTCAGTGTCTCCACAGAAAGTGTTCTCTTGCTGAGCCGTGGTGGAAGGAGAGTAACAAAAGGAGAGTACCTCAGAGATTGTATTTCAAACGTATCCACTTGATTTGTCTAAATCACACTACTGAAGACTCGCATTAGTTTTGACTTTTTTTGCACCGTTGGTTTTGTTGCCAAGCACTTCCACTGAAATTGCTTCGCAGACATTATGAAAAATGAAAGCAACCGACTGTGCTTTCAACGTTCATGGAAATGGTGGTATTATTCTGAAAACAGACTTGGAAGAATGTGAACCTCTCTCTTAAAGTGGTCCTCGAGGTGCGATTGTTTTGTCACATGGCTTTGTATTCTTATTGTGAGCAATGGGTATGGAATCCTCTTGGTATTATTATTTAATTGCATGATGGTATGCATGCGTTATAGTGGCTGAATTGGCAGAAAAGTTGAATTTATGAATATTAAGCACTCGCTCTCATACTTGGATAAATATAGATTATATATATAGATTATATATGATATTTTTTTATAACTTTAACTATCATTTTCTACGCAACACTGTACACAAACAAGTGCTGTGAGTGACTTGTTAATCTCATCCTCATCAGGCTGCCACAAACATTCCTACCGACACATGGTGGCCTGTTTACTCAGTGTCAGTTTGAGAAATCCTCCCCTGCCTAGCACATTTTGGCCTTGTTGACTGTAAATGCTTCCAGCAGTGTGTGTGCGTGTGTCCATTAGAGTGGCCATTCACCACCCCCGCAGTTTG
Organism: Larimichthys crocea; assembly: GCF_000972845.2. Lineage (NCBI taxonomy): Eukaryota > Metazoa > Chordata > Actinopteri > Sciaenidae > Larimichthys > Larimichthys crocea. The sequence goes on from NC_040018.1 coordinate 5,513,773, forward strand.
ACAAGGCAATATGAAGGGGGCTGCGTCCACCCCCTCAGCATCATCGCCACATTTTAGCCGCCAGCCATAGTGAAAAGCATAAGAAGGAGGTCCTCCGTTGACACAAAGTCATTACAAGAGAGGAAGTTTCTGTAAGAGCCAGTAGTCTGTTTGAAGTTTTTAAAAGGACCAAGCAGCACGAAATGCCTCATGTGATAAACCTCAGAACTATATTTGAATAGGGATATCGAATCATGAATATACATTAAGTATCCTGGACTCCCTTCTGTATAAGTCTGTGACAAGAGTGTTTTAGCACTCATAAACTTCAAAAGGTTTATGTCCTGCATATTTGGGCTCTATTTCCTGTGTGTTTCATCAGATAAAGTCTTCAGGTTTCTCTTCATTAAGTATGGGGCATGCTGCCTCGCTGCATACTGTACGTCAGCATGTTTCAGATGGTCTTCAGATTGTCTCCTTTGAACCAGTGCAAAAAAACCCAAAACATTTACGACACACTCATCATATTTAGCTCGAGAGGGCTACAAAACACTGCTGGCTGGCTGTGTTACTGCTATTGCATCACCTTGACTTTCCCACTTTAGACTGCTTAATTGCTGCTTGTGCCTCAGCTATGAATAAATGTGGGCATCCATCATCAGCTGCACCATTTTACTCTGCGGGAGGCCACTGCCACATTCATGCATGACTATCACAAAGAGATTAAGTCTTTTACGTACGAGTGTTCTTTCTGTGGAGTATATATTTAAGTGTCTGTCACGTTAAATGACCACCACTGCTTTTTTGGGGCTGATAAGGAAGGAAGAATGAAAGTTGTCATTTAGATCATCTCCCATGTCTCCCAGTCAGCTCGTATTGTAAGTGTGCCATGCAACTATCGATTCTAGTGAAGGTGGCGCTGAACCAGCACCACATACCTCTGCTCCGTATTGATTGAAATTCCCGTCCCATGTTTGTTTATTTCTATAGCCTCTGGTGTGTTGACAGAGCAAGGCAATAACTGTCCCGGCACACAGGACGAGCATGTCAAACCAGGTGAAGAAAGCCCAGAACCCCAAGAGTGATTAAATGTGTTACTGTCGTCAGTTATCGATTGCTCATGAGGGCAGATGAATACATACCCAAGAGCGAAAAAAAGAGAGATATTAAGAGACATTCTTTGTTAAATACCTCTGATTAAACTTAAATTGAGGGGAATTAATCAATTAAGCATGCTGATAATAGCAGATGTGTATCTTGGAGTCTTGCAGTGTTTTCCTATGCAGTCAGAATTGCTGCATCGCTGATCTTTTCACAGCTCATGTGTCAGGCCTTAAGTAACTGCTCTCAAGATAGTCCTTTGCACAATACCTTATAATGTGATGTCTTTGCATGCTTTTGTGCTCTACATTTGATGAATGATAGATGTTCTTGAGTATAAATTATTCAGCTTGCTTTTATGATATCATGGTACAACCTTTGGATTTGTGTATTTTGATGTATATTTTACTCAGTGCAGGGTTTGATTTCCCATTCCACCTCAGAAAAGGACAAGACTGCATATATTTTGACACAGGTTTTAGCACCTAACACCACAACCTGACAAGGATCATGTGATTTTGTTTTGAACGCTCCTCAAGCTCCTTTCACTCTCAGAAATCTTCATTTCAAGACATGTCTCCCCAGCAGGTGCTTCCAAGTTGTCACAGGGGCTGTCAACTATTGTGACATTCAATTACTCTTTTAGTGCCTGCCATCACAAAAAGTGCCTCGCCGGGGCATAGGAGGTCACTCCATACCTCCTCTGATTGGATGATTTGGCCTGGTCAAGAAAGGAAGTTTCGCAGCCTGAAATGAGACGCTGAGCGCATCTGACAGGGATCACGGCTATGGTGCAACAGGACTTGCTCTTTCTGATATTTTCCACTTTGGCAGTTATAGGAAAAAGCTCTGTGTGCACCTTTGTGCGTGTTGTATGGTTTTCCTAAGAAACCTTGAGGGACAAAGTTGGTCATTGATATGAAGGTAAACAGCTCTACAGCATGTATACTTCTATATACGTATCTCAGTGATGTTCAGTTGTGATGTTACAGAATAGTATCTTGCTCTCTCTTCAGATGATGGTATTTCTAAGTTTGTTTCAGGTCAATCTGAACTGCAAATCTGCAGCATATCAGTCTTGGAGTAAAATTTAAAACATTTTGAAAGCAGTTCTTCTGCTTCAATTATAGTTTAGTGTACTGGTAAACTGTGCCTCTCAAGCTAAATTGTAATACTTTTTGGTTTGTGCCAACTGGTCAATGTAAGCATGCTAACACACTAAACTTAAATCTATCTGCTTAGCCTTAACATAATACTGTCATTGTAAACATGTTGGCTTGCTCTCAGGTTAGCATCTAACTCAAAGCACTGCTGCGCCTATAAGTAGAGATTCACTAGGGTTCGACATAAGAGGCACTTTGCCAGTAGGCATATACCCATGAGACACAAATCAAGCGGAGGGTCAGGGGGTCCTATCCCATGAGATTTTGAGCGTCAGGCAACTCATTGTGGTGAATTGTTATACGAAGAATTTGTGCTTTTTATGCAACAATTTCAAAGTCCTCTGCTACTCTCAGCATGAATATAAAGGAAATAAAGAGTCAATAAGAGCAAAGAATAGTTGCATAAATAAAAGAAATTAAATATCAGATGATGGACACAGGGAAAATGTTTGATCTGTCAAAATAACTCTCTGCCCTTGTGCTGATCAAACATGGTTGTCCCCTACTGAATGTTCCTTCAGGTCAGACAGTCCACCTGTCTTGTACATACAGACACACTGATCCACTCATGGCCCAGTCAGACCTGTATTTGGACATCCTCTATCTTTTTACTGTACAGGCAGATTTGAGCTGACGTTTAAATAAAACACATCTAAGTTTCTGTGACAAAGGCAACAGTGATGTTGAGTGACAGACAACTTGTAACAGCCTGTCATTCTAGGTGTCATTCCCTTCCATAAATTCTGATTTAACACCATGTCTTGTGAAACTCTTTGTTTTATTATTTCTCATGTCAGTTCAAGCATTTGAAAACTTTGTACCATCATCATCCCATCCTGATACATTTTATTTCTTATGATTTACATACTACTTGTAAACTTGTTCTGTAGTGTTCTCTACGCTGAGCTGGTATATTCTGATAATTTGAGTTTTTCAGAAAGACCACAGGATCATGGAGAAGTGTGATTGTGACCCACTGCTGCCGTCCGATCAGACAGCAATCATTTATATAGTAGTATGTCATCTGCCAAAAAGTTGATAGTAGATGGACAAATGAAAGGAACTCAAGAACTAAAAAAGTCGAGTTGCAAGAGGATTTAGGTTACTTCAGTAAGATGTTTAAATCACATTCAGGGTGGTTATAGAGTAGTAATTTACTATGATTTCATAAATGTCAACTTGAGGTACTTTCACACCTGTAGTTAAGTTCATTTGGACCAAACAAAGGGCATTATTATTAGTATTTTAGTTATTGTCCGGTTCTTGCTCACAATGATTTTTTTACAGGAGTAAATAAGAAATTATCTTGCATTTGCTTTTTTTTTGCTTCAGTTTTTGACAACAAGCAGAAACTGCTTGGAAGGTTATTAGGTTCTTTGGTTTGATTGACAGCTTTCACATCAGCCCACATAAACCACACTGAACCGCATGGATCCCTTCGAGTTATGCCTTTTGCATTTCTCCTTGGAGATTTTTCATTTTGTGATGGAACAATTATTTGGACATCCATTGCCTCTGCATCATTGCAACAACCATGAAATTCAGCAGCAGTCAGATTTGCAATCGGAGACAAAGTCAGATTTGTTTTTGTGAACCATTAACATTATGAGTAAGCATTAGCTTCTTAGTCTGATGTTTCATGAATATGGGTGGACAAGATGCAGCTATCTGTCTTTGTGTGTGGGCCTATTGATGCATGATGGACAAGGTACACAGTTTGTACTCTGTGAACATCATAGTTCACTATGTTCTCTTTTGTGGTGTTTAAAACATTATGCACATTTTGCTTGTAATGCTGATGTAGAGCCAAGTAATGTATGAAATTGTGGCTTCGTACTGACAAAACTCAAAGTGACCTTTGCAAATGTCCCTGTGTCTTTCTATGGTGGTAGCAGTGGTGGTTGTGGGTGTGGGTGCAGACCTGATGTACGATGTTGGCATTTCATACACACTAAGTTTTATATTATCATTTTCAAGGGTTATGTCCTATAAACTCACATTGATTTTTTTGATTTTTAGTGTGTTTTATTAATACACCACAGTGTAAGATGTTCAATTTGCTAGTCACTTCAAGCTGGATTCAAGCATGACATGATAATGATATGGCAATGTCCTATGTTGGGTTTTCTCCAAATCAAGTTATCAAACCAGAGCTTGATGTGGCAGCGTGACACGCTGTGTCCAGTTACAAAAGACAAATTTGATACCAGTATCAGAATTCATTAGCCGTGACTGGATGTGTGAGCTGAGCTGTGTCACAATTTGTCTTCGATCAAACCAAAAATAGAGTTACAGCCGCTGTTACATGGCATGCAATGCTTGACAACACTTGTCATTCAGAGGGACCTCGGTGTTCTGATAAGTTAGCATGTAAAGCTGCTCTTAGTCACCTCAGGCATGCAATTGTCATTCAGTGTTTTCATTTTGTTCCAAGTACTTCATATCAGAACAAGATGTCCTTATATGTGAAGTAAAGGTGTTGAAAGGCCAGTTCCTGAATTAAATCACCAGTGTGGCAATTTATCTATTAGTTGTTGAGACAGCTCACATGTCACGGTGGTGTTCTTCCAGGAATCCTGAATGTCTGTGGAAATTCATCCAGTAGTTATTGAGATATTTCAATGGACATGTGAAAACCTTGACCTGATGGTGGCAGAAAGACAGAGGATCCCTTAAAGTCATTAGCAATGATTCTCTTGCCACCATGCACATATGTACCAACATTCACGGCAACCCATCTAAAAGATCAGGTACTTAAGTACTGAGTAAGGTTTGTGAACAGATCATTTAATGTTTTGATGAACACTGGTACCAAGTTTTGTGCAATGGGCGACGAAAGGGGTTTCCTTCCATTCAGTTTACCACAAGTTGGTATTTACTACTTGCTCCTAGTGTACTTCAGGAAGAGAATCAAAGGATTGGCACACCCTGGAGTCCTCTTAATGTTCATGCCGGCCTTTGAGATGATACAACTGATTTACATCTGGTATACCAGGTGAATGTTAACAAATACTTGCTAGAATATACAACCACTACAACTCTGGTTCTGCATAGAGAGCCAAGGTAATCTCATATTTTTCTCTGATGTACAGTTAGTCTTTAAAATCACCCAGAGCAAAAGAGTTCTTCACTAAGCTTTGCGCTGGGAACAAGAGCAGAATTACAAGGATCTCAACTGGGGCCAACTGCATCATTTCTTCAAGATCCATGGAATTTGCATACTCTGCTTTTTCTATTAACCCTCTCGACCCCAGAGCTCCCCTCAGCGCCTGTTCTATATTTCATTATAGCGCCCGGCCTTCATTATAAAATTATTCCCAGGGTATGAAAACATAAAAATAATAAAGTCCTGAATTTTCATCAATAACTGGAACTGAAAATATACACTGAGCATAGTGAAAAAGGACAAATACATGCCCACGTCACATCATATAATTGTCACACCGCGGTGAGGTCAAGCTGGTTTTTTGTTATGTCTTGTCATTTCCTGTTTTATTTTGAAAGATAACTCTCCTCTCGTTTCAGGTCACTTGCCCTTCCTCATGTGTCACCGGTCTGATTGTCTTCCCCGCCCTGATTGTTTCCACCTGTTCCCCATTACCTTGTGTATATATTGTCTGCGTCTCCCTTTGTCCCGTGCCGAAGTGTTTCGTCTCTCGTAGCGGTCACCAAAGCCGTATTTCATAGCCCACAGTCACAGCATCTTAGCTCTAGTGTTCTTTTGTTTGCCTTCCTCGTAAGAGTGATTTTCTGTTGTACCTTCTTAGTCTAGTCCTTTTGATTCTTTGTGTTTAGCCTAGTGTGTTTTCAGCCTCGTTTTTTGAGCGCCTTAAGTTAATGTTTCATAGCCTTTTGCTGTTCCTCGCTGAGAGTGATTTTGATTTTGTTTATCTTTATTAAGAGTAGTTCAGTGTTTTTTCCTCCTTGGAGTGATTTTTGTTTCTTCTAGTTTAGGCCTTTTTCATAGCCTCACTCAGTCGAGGATATTGTCGACCTGAATAAAACAGCTGTCTGCCAAACTCTGCATCTGAGTCCTCATTGAGTCCCGGCCTGACAATAATCACCATTACTAACCAGCAGGACTTACCTGGCTCTATCTGGCTGGAGATGCATGCTGTTGGCAGGGAGGACTGGTGACTTTCACTTTCACTTTCACATAAATTCAAAGATATTTTTCTCATACAAGTTGTCAAAGTCACCACATTACTGTTGTTTGTTATAACAATGTGGATTGCTCGAAATTTCATCACATAATCGGCATAGATACCGGGGCAATTCTACTGGGGTCTTGAAGGTTGAAGACACTAAAAATGAACTCCCTTCCATCCAATATCAAAACCTCCCTAGAATTTGTTCGTTTTCTATGATGGCAAGAAGGTGGTTAAAGGAGCATGTGATCATGAATTTCAGTTTTTATAAATCACTATTAATCAATCACCTTTCCAAAAACTGGGATTAAAAATTAGCTTCAAGCTGTATCTCTGTATAATGAATCAGGTTTTACGTATATGAATGTTTATTGTACATGATACCCAAATAAACTTAAGAAACAAAATAAGAAGTACAGTACCATGGTTGCCAAGTATTTAATATAGTCTTCACTGTCAGTTCAACAAAACTCCACAGTTGAGTGTTTAGCATCCTAATAGGACTTAATCTTCTCAATGAAAACTATTTCAGAGTTTTCTTTAAAAATGTTGCACCAAACTAATTTTGGACTTATGATTAGTTGTCATACAGCCTACTGTCACAGTTCAATTATGTCAATTTAATTGCTTTTTCTGTGGCATGGTTACCTCTTATGTTTGAATAAAAGATTGATTCCTTAAGATGTTATTACAGCAATGGCTGAAAAAAAAAAAAAACATAATCCCCCTGTAAAGTTGCAGACGCTTTGCCACAGTCTGCTGTATCTCATAAACCCAGACAGTGAAGCATGAGCAAATTAAATGCATCTATCGCAAATGTGTGCATTAAATGTCTCTTGACATCATGAGGTTTAAAGTCATCTCAGCCTTCCTAGCCCATAAAGAGACTCTCCAGCCTGCACCGTATTACACTGACAAGCAGCTGTGAATAGTACAGCCTCTCAGCCAAAAACACAATGTTACACTTCAATCTTTGCATGTAGATGATAGTTCATGGAGTTCTCCTATTAGCACCTGTGTTTTAACAAGGAAAACATGTGAAAAGTCGGTTTGTTTATTAATATTTCACATTAGTTACTTGTTGTTATACTTTAGTTTATAGTTTATTTCCTGTTTTATGTTAAAAGATTCCTTTCTCATGAGTCTTGGTTGAACTTATCTCCTGCCTTTGTGTGTTTCCCGCCAGTTTTGATTGCCTTTTTCGCCCTGACTCGTTTCTAATGGATGAATCTTCACTTGCTATAGCTGTCTCATTTAGATTGACTCACCTAGGTCAACACGATGATGCTATCTGTGAGAAATTTGCAATCCAAAAATGTACATGTTAGGCGGTCACATGAGTTCAAAGTTAATGAGAAGTTAGTCGGTTCCAGAAACGTCCTTTCATAATGCTCTAAAAGTAGATGATCTCCTTTTTGCATGTAATAGCTGCACACTGAAAACAGAACAGCAAAGACAAATAGTGTTTAATTACGGTGAACCAATGTCTATTTGTCTAGGACAAAATAAAACCCAGAAAGTGTTTAGGTCAGTGTATCCCCATAAAACTTCTTTGAGAAGAGTACAATAAAGTGCACACCTGTGTCCAATTACCTGTCACAAATATATGCAATAGTAAAAATATTACAAAAAATATTACGTTTTACTCTTTAGGTGTGGTAGAACAGAAGGGAGAAAAGAAGAAATGGCAAAATATTACCTGATGGAGCGGCATGCAAAATAATTTTGCAAGCTATTGTAGGGACAATGGAGACAACATTGGAGGTACATACTTCTCTGAAATACTATGACATTGACAGAGGCTGACTGTCTGTCCAGGGCCACCACTTGCAGATCAGAGTTTTGCATTTTCAGTACCTTGAGGATAATTTGACCTATAGTAGAGAAATCTGATTTCTTATTCATTGACCTATTTTCCAGTCAGCTTGGATTCCCATGATTGGCTTGAAGTGCGTCTCACTTATATATCTAAATGTAGTTGCCTTGAAATGAACCAAAAGATCAGTCATTTTGAATATCTAGGTAATGGTTCCAGTGACTTGTAAAGTAAACCTTGGGAGTGATGGAATTAGGATCAAACAAAAACAATGAAAGGTGTAAGAGGATTTTGCTGACTTACCATATTCTTTTGAACCATCCAAGCTACTGGAAACTTTTAATATAAATATGCATTTTAGTATTATACAGAGATCTCTTGATCACTAATGCATGTTATGCAGTTTTTTTTCACAACTTGCCAGGCCCCTAGCAGTTATCAACCACCGGCTTCCTCCAGTCTCTTCTCTGCTTTCAACAGATCTTCAAGGTGCTGTGGCACATCATACCTGTGGAATTTTCCCCTTCAATCAAAACAGGCCTCTGTTGGCAGATGAGATAAGAAAACATGAGCTAAACCCCATGAGATCGCATTGGGTGTTCTCTGCCAGTACCCAACTTGAATTGCTGATATGTATGCTAAGTTTTGGTGATGGTTATACTTCACACTTTATTCAGGTCATAAGCAGAACTGAAAATCTAAACTATACCAGCAGCTTCAGAGAACAATGGATATGAGGTGATGGACAAAAGAAAGGGCCTTACTGATACATATGGCTATGCTACATTAGCCCTCTATCATGTCATGGCCCCTCCAGGCCTCAGTTTTCTTAGATAAATGATCTTTCTGATTGCATCTGTAATTTCCATGCACTAAGTTAGCATGTTATCTAATATTATTTCCTTGTCCATAGTAATTGGCTAATAATTAAGTCTGAGATTTTGAGCATCACTATCTTGATGCCCTTGATCCCCTTGATTTTCTTTTAATTGGGACCTCCAGGATTGCAGGGCCATCTTTCCGTGAAGCTAACAGCTTCATAGCAGATTTTGCAATGGAATTATTAAGGGGTTAGTCAGACATAATTAAGCTAATCCATCTTGTTAAGAATAACACTGTCTGAACAAATGTCAGCTGCATTGTTTTTTTTATTTTTTTTTATAGATAAAATACTTTAAATTATTCTTCAGGTGGTTTGAGAGACTAGCAGGAACCCCACAACGCTTTTTCTTCCACTTCCTTTCATGTTCAGTCCTATGTACAGAACAGAATCTCTACAGAAAATCTGACGTTTTTTCCCCCCCAAATCACTATGTGGAGAATGTCATCATGGGAATAGTCTGGTACTCAGAAATTCACAGACTGCTGACTCAACACCTGCTTTCTCCAAAGCCGCATGTCAACAAAACTGTCATTTTAAAGCTGAGAACTTGGCTTGTATTCAAATGTAGCCTCATGATTAATGAATGCTTTCTCGTGCTTGAGTCACAAATGCCTGCAATGCAATCACATCATTGGCAGAATAAATCATCTTAGTATGTGTGTAAATTTCAATTAACAGTTCAAATAACTGAAGAATCTATTTCATCAGAATGTTTACTTAACATCTCTAAATACTTTCTGTCATTTTAGCTGCAAGGCTCCACGTGACGTGAACATCAACAACAATAAATTACATTTATTTAGCCAATGTGTTCATCGATTTACAATATCTCCATTCAACCATCTGGATTCAACCCTGAAATTGCAAGCATCCTGCAGGTACTGTACATCACTTTCCTAGAGTGCACGCATTATAGGATTTGGTGTGCCACAAAGGAAGTGCTTGTTGGCTTGGAGAAGAGCATCTGAAGCCCTCCTACCTCTACATCTTTTCAGTCCGCAAAGTGCAGCGCAGTGTCACAGTTTTTGTAACCTTCCAAAATTATTCGATAAGTATGCCCACTATTTGCCAGGTGGGGAAGCATGCAGGATTTAAATTTCACTTCCAAGTACTTGTTTTTCATTCTTCGCATAACTACTTCTGTCATCTATTGTGTGTATAAGCAAAAGCAGCACCGTGAATGCCTTTGGGAAGAGACTGTCCAAACGTTTGCAGTTATCCCTATTTTGTATGATTCATTGCATTTGGCCCTGTTTATGACAACAGGCCTTTCACTGCAGCCCTTCAGAAAGGGTAAACACTCTTCCCTTCAGATGCATTCAGACGACAATTCATGCGCAGTAATTTGTTTGAAGCATAGTAAACCCTTCTTAGGCAGGTATGTAAACAAGGACTGACCTTGGTTAATGTTGGAATCCATTGTAATCAAAAGGGTCATGTATGAGGACTGAGGCAGAAGCGTCTGTAGCAATAACTTCCTTAGTTTTTCTAGTTTTAGCCAACCTTTTTTTAGCCACAGTCTTTGAATCCTGAGATGGACACTGAAGTGCCACAGGAGTTCTTTGATAAGTTTCTGCCAAAACTACTGTGAAGACTCTTTTGTAACTGACAGGAACTCAAGTATAAAACTTGCTCCTAGGGGCAGCAACAAACAGGAAACATTTCACAGCCACCTTTCTTGACACTCGAGAATGACTGGAGGATTGCTTCAAGGACTGTATTGGCATAATAATTAGTAGGGTGACTAAGAGAAAAAAAACAGAATGCCTTATGGCTAATTGAAATTTTATATTCAACTCTAAAATCATAAATGCAACTTGTTTTTGGTCCCATTTTTCATTAAATTGATGTAAAATATCTAAGACTCTAAGAGGTTTATTTTTCTTAAATGTTCTTACAAATTTGTTAAGGTCTGTGTTGGTGAGCCCATTGTTAAGATTATCAATCTACCCAGCTGGTGTGGCATATCTTATACTGATTAAACAGCATGACTATGACAGGTATGCCACAGAGATTTTTATCTTGGAAAAAAAAAGGTACTGAACTCTGGCTGTTTCACATAGGGATTCAGATACCCTGATATTGCACAAACTTGCACTACTGTGGTATAAATTACTGCAATTTTTAATGAAGTGCACACTACCTGACATAAGCATGCACTGTTGGTTTTCACTTTACATTTCCATAAAACTACAATTTCTAAAAATGCAGGTTTAAATGCATCCAAAATACATTGAAGTTAGGAGATAAAAAGAAAGCAGGTGTAAGGCTGCTACCAACGTGTTCCGAGAGTTGCAAATAGAAACTCATGAAATATGGATAGTCTGGATTGTAGATGAGGAACAAGCAACACCAGATGCCATTAATTTGCTGTGACGAAACTATCAATAGTAATAACAGCAACTGCATAAATTATTCCTCGGCTTTCCATGGTATCGCTAAAAAGTAGGACAGGAAACATGGAAGCATGATTATGCAATATAAAAGACAGTGGCACAAGAGGTGACATAGATACATCTCTTTCTCATACTGTATGTTTTAGGATGTCCTGCATCACATTATATCAGAAATAAATACTCTTGGAAATATGACTTGATAAAAAAGTAGTTTATTGGCCTTGGGGAAATTGTTGTTTTTTTCTTATCCACATGAATAAATGATTTTATTACCATAACTAAACTATATATAAACTATTATCTAAATAATGTCGTTGAGCCACCTGTTAGCATCTGTTACTTCAGACCTTGCCATTCCTGTCCTGCCCACCCCAATGCCAATCTCCTGATCCTCCACCTGGCTGCACACCTACTTACCTCCCCCCATCCCCACACTACAGTATATATACCAGTAACCCAGTAGCTGTAGTTATTTGTCTTTTATGCTCAGTAGCCAGAGTGGTCCATTCTTTCTGTTTTGTGAATTTGCCTCCCTGTCTAACTGATTTTAACCTCTGATAGTTTGGGGTTTGGGGGGTGGGGAGGTTGTCTGGCTGATGTCTGTTGACTTATATAATAGGTAATATGTAAGAATTAAGCTCAGTTTGGAGCTTTTTTAGCTGTTCATTGTTTGTTCCAGATGTTCCAGATGACATGTTCTGATAAACTGCCCCACGCCTGAACACACACAATGCAAAAACACTGAAAACTGGCGTCGCATGTGATTAAATATGAAATCTCTTAAACATTTAAAACAGGTGCGTGGTCTGACAGTTCTGGTTATGACTGTTTGTAATATTTTCCTTTTAAGGAGAAGAGAAGTTGCACTCTCTCTCTCTTGTCAAGCTTTCCAGTACGAGACTTTGGGACGAGTAAAGATGGATTCTCTCTTTTCTCCATTGTGCTATCACTGATTAACAGATATTGGCTTTTGGAAGAGGTCAACAGTCAAACTAAATACCAAACCTAAATTAAATAAATCAACCAGTTAAATACAATATATTTTCCTCACACACACATTGATGCATCCGATGAGCTACTGGAATCACAGTCCAGCTTTGCAACACACTGTAGTATCTGCAATCAAAAGATAATTGGGAGCCTCTGGAGCTAACAAATCAAATCCACCATCAATTTCCATATCTCCCTTCTCCCTTACTTTTATGCTTCATACTTGGCCACCCCGATAAATTTATACACAATTCTACAACACGGATGCAGTAACAAAGCAATGACACCCTCCCACTTTTTTTTTTTTGTCTCTTTCTCCAATGTTTCCTCAACAAGATCAGAGAAGATTTTGAAAGCGCTGTGATTATTTATAATTTATGTTGTCTTTTTAATTAGAAATCCATATTCACACAAGGAATAGCTGCACAGTAAGACTCATAAATGTTGACACAAACATTTAATGAATAGAAAAGAAGCATATACTGTATTTCACACCACCAATTTGACATGAAAAGCATTTTTCCTGTGCAGATCTCATTAACACCTTCTCAAATATGCGTACATTGTACATGAGGGTTATATACTGTCTCTCTGATCAGTTACTGTGGCTCTGTACAAATCTTGTAAACGCCTGTCTATAGATTGCCCACACTCCAATACAATCCATCTTTGTGTTTGTCACATGTACCGACGAGGTAAACAGTGTGCCTTGTTTTGAATTCTAATGTGTCCTTTACCATCTCTGCACAAATCCATACAACCTCTTGAAAGACTCCTGAAGACGCCTGACACTGTATCCAATAACAGCCAATTCCAATATCCAAAGGTAGAGGTGCAATAACAAATCAAATGTCATTTCTCCCTGATGTTATGGGTTAGAATATTTCTTCATTTTCCTGATTTGAAATTCCAAACTTTGGATTCTCGAAGGAGAAAATGTGCCTGTTTGAGTGCGGTCACGCTCAGCATGCAGTAGACGGCGAGAAAGATGATATTGCGACTGGAAATCAAAACCAATTACAGCGTTAGGGTATTGGTTTTGGGGTTTCACAGGTGGCAGCAGCGAGCGGGGAAAAGGTGGCAAAAAAAAAAAAAAAAAGCGGCCGGATGGAGGGATTCGACTGATGATGTAGATGGCGGAGGAGGAGGAGGGAGTGAGCTCCTAGAAGCGTCTGTGAAAATCAGTGGCCCCCTGGGAGACCAGCTGAGCTCAATTACCAGGAGAATACAGTTGCAAAGGGAAGCCGAAAGGATACAGCATCGATCTGTCACACAATGACAGCGGGGAAGAGAGCGCAGGCGGTGAGGGAGGGGTGGGCGGCAGACTAGAAACGCAGCGAGGAAAAAGAGATGAAATTGGAAAGCCAGAACAAATAGTGAGGTAAAGGAAGGTAGGCGTAAGTGAGAAAAACAAATTCTGCTGTTTGAAGGCAGATTATGCTACCTTAAGTATGTGCCACTGAATTTATAGTCTAAGACGGCGCAGTTTGTCCTGTCAACAGTGCTCTCTAACACAAATGAACCGTCATCAAATCCGACCTCGGGTTTCATACTCACTGCAAAGAATGTACATATGAGAGTAGGTAAGAAATCTTTACCTGATTTCTATGTGACAGGTAAAAAAAGCAATTTTTCCAAAAGGCAGTTGGATTGTTGCTCAGTCCTTGATTTTTTTTTCCATCTCTTTTATTTTTTTATTTACTCATATAGCATATTTACAGTAGGTGCATGGTGTAAACACCAGTCCCTAAAAGAAATTCTTTCTTTAAATATTACTCAATTCTGTAATTTACACTTAGGTTGTTTATTATAAGGGTTTCATGATAAAAGCTAATTATCATTGTGTCTGTTAATTGAAAAGAATACAGAATTGCAGTTATTGTCAACAAAACTTCCCTAAAGCACAGCAATAACATACTTACATGTTATATTATCGCAGTCAGAGGAAAACCACATATATCAGCAAAAGAGTTTTTGTGTGCATATTTTCTTCTTTCTATGGTCAGCATTTAGATTCTTATTGACCAATGAAACTGAGTCAGGCTGATGCACACACATCAGGATTATGCTGATTTCAATCTAAAATAGTAAAATAGTTTTGTTTAGGCCCATGTGCTATGTGGAAACATGTAGGACGGCCTTGCTGTTGATAGTTTACCAGCTGAGGTGGACATAAACAGGAAAGTTGAGCTCGGGACCACCGACCCGTCGTTAGAACCAACCGACCACACCGCTACTTCCACTCCATGTCAATCCATTTAATATAATAAACGATGACTTGATGACTGTGTAAATGTAGATTTTCACTTCTGGTGTTAATGTGTCTGATTACAGTGTATACGTCTCATTTTGAAAGCTAATTTCTGAGAAAAAGTTTCTTCATCCTTCACATTGTTGCCATCGGTCAGCAACAATATGTATGTGTGCATTCTCTTCCTTATTTATTATACCAACTCAATCTTAAAATGTCAGTAGCTCATCCTGCTTCCAAATGTTACATTTACACAGTAGTCTGTTTGTTTGTAATGTTTTCTTGTTACCCTTATTATAGGCTACATCTGTGACCCTCTCTGTTACTGAATTACTGACACTATAAGGTAAAAAAAATATTCTGTGTCAGTTGATTCACTGTACACAGAAACACATTCAAGATAATAAAACCAGCTGTTGTGCTTGCACAGAATGATAGTAAGATAGCCAAATAAAGTAGTTTGACAAGACAGAGCTGGAAAACTGCCTCAGGTGCAATAGATGCAAGTATAATAAAGGTTTATAGGCCTATCTAGCCTGAGTAAGATAAATCTACTGAAGCAGCTATACATGACCTTTGTAACCGGTGTGTTGTACATTTATAGTATCTGATCTGTAGAAATGAATGGAGGGGAATATTGGCAAAGATGTATGCAATGTGAGAAGACAAAAATATAAAACAGATTTTTTTTTTAAGAATCATATAAAAAGGGAAGCTAGATTTGAGAAAAAAACTTAAAATACAAGACTGCAAAGCAGAAGGCTGGACGATACCGCAGGCTACACGTCTGAAAACACAAATGCAGGTAAGGAGTGAAAAAACAAAATTAGAACAAACATCAATTATATTCAAGCCTGTTGGTCATGACTTTGCACTGCTTGAATCCATGCGATATCGAGCAGAAACAAGACACAGTAATAGACTGATTATGCAACATTAAAATCTTAGCTTGGATCACAGGAGTTGTGATAATTTCATCACTCTGGTGTAAAATCCATTTTGCTCAGCTATGCTGTGAAAAGAGGTATTATGTCTTCACTTAGTGATGCTTCATCTCCAGGATATTTTTGGTTAAAAAAAAATACTCACAGTCCACAGTCAGGCTTGCAGCTCTGTGAGGCTGTCCATAACACTCTGGGGTCTGAGCAATCGCTCTCACAATTGAAAACTATTGACAGGGCTATTGATAGGACCCCTGAGGACTGAACACAGTGGTGCTTTGAGCTACATGCTTACAATGACAATGCTAACCCTGTTAGTTTAGGCTGCTGGGAAGTATTTGGTCATAAATAAAATGAATCAACATTGAGTATATTTTGGTATTTTTGTGATTCAGTGGCCCCAGATTCAGAGTGTAATACCGCTGTCATAAATATGGACAGTTGGACATGTGTATTTGTTATAATATATTAGGCTACTTGTAATCAAAGACTAGCAAGGTGACAACTTTGCTAAGAAGCCAAACATCAAGAAAGTGCAAGAACACAAGGCAGCCAGCTGATAGTACTTACTAGTCCATAAACAAGAAGCCCAGCTCGGCGTCTGTCTTTCAGCTCATGCCAACAACTAAAAGTTTGACAGATTTACTCTTGTCCAGAGGCCTCTTGCTCTCTCCTCTTACTTCTGTTGGCCTCTGCTGTTATGTCCATAGAGGCTGCTTTCAAGTCTGGTTACATTGCCCACTTGCTCAGCTCGGGTTCTGTCACAACACCAGCTCCAATCTCCCCTTTCTGCATTCCCTCCTCTTCCTGGTGGTCCAAAACACCTCTGGTACAAACATTATACAAACTCCCCTGGTTCTATGAGGCCACAGTCCAGAGCAGCCCAGCTAACAAAGTGAGCTATTATTAACTAACAGCACCTACGGTTCGCAAGTTTGACATGATGATGAGTGAGTGGATCACCAAAATTATTACAATTCATTTCGAGTGGAACATGAATGTGTGTACTGAATTTCACGGTACCATAACTGCCTGATGGTGGAAGTCAAGGAATCACCAAAGTAAATGAAATCCATCCTCTGGGGATCAGGAATGGATCCACAGAGTCATACTGCAATATCATGGAGACCTTCATAATTTTCAGTCAGTGCCGCAGTACCTGGGCTTTTCCTGATGAATCTGAATGTCATCAGTTTGCTGTAGGCCCCAAGGTGAACGTATGTCTCCTCCCCGCTGTTATGTGTCTACTCACTGGCCTCCACGAGCTGTGGGAGCCTCGAAAGCCTTGATTATAACAATAACACTGATTTAAATTGATCTCTCAACTAGTTCACCTGTCTTTTTTTTTTGTTCATAAGCATTAAAAAGGCCATAGAAATTGCACAATGTGCAAAAGAAATTAATTTTACTCATTTAAAATAAATGGAGGTGTGTTGCAACCCCAGGTGTTGGCTAGGGCTCATTTTCAGATGCAATTACTAGATTGGATCGGGAGGATACGTGAGTAATCATTTGTGGAAAATCAGTTTTCATAGGTTTTTTGATGGCACCCACTGTCTCTGCGGGCTAAAGCAGCAGCTATTCAAATGTTGACTCGTGTGTTTGAGGAGGAGACAGTCACACTCAATTGGCGACTGATCCCCTGCAGCCTGTTTTTCTGGCTCTAATGATGTTGGGAAAATGTCAAAACTGTCTCTGTTACATGAGGGTTTTTTTTTTGTTTTTTTTTTAAGTTATAGAAATGCAGGCATGCAGTACTAAAATATCATACTAAATATAGAAGTTGAAATTGCCCACACAATGAATGTTTGAACTACACATTTGGAAGTGAAACATGGACGTAATGTTCTTTTGACCCTGGAGGTTTGCTGCTTTGGGTCCAGAAAATACAAACGTCACTTTGTGTTGCTGCTAATGAAACTCTAAAGAAAGTTCAAGCCAGAAAAGACATGCTTAGACCTGTAGTCAGTCTTTCATTCCATCCTGTCCTCTCATTCATACTCACACGTATTTCCTCACTGTAACTATCTGGAGCTGTCACTCATGATATCAACTGTTCTCATCTATCCAATAGCATATTGTCACACCTGCATTGTTAGCCCATTATCTTTCAAATATAGATTCTGATTCTTTCACTATGTCCCTGCTGCTGTTATGTGCGCAGATTCATCAGCTTCATCATTTCATCCGCCAACAGCCTCAGCAAAGTCACCACCTCCGTCATCACCAGCGTCTGGACTCCATGGAGGGATTTATCTCGCTGTTGTTCGGGGGCCGACGCCTCTCTATCACAAAAATCTCCCTGTAGAGTCTGAGCGCCAGACAAGACATAATCATCACATATCATCTGTTATAATACACAGTCATCTTCACTTCATTCACTTGTCACTCCTGATTGAACTGCTTTCAGAAAGCCCCACCATACACAGTTTTCATCTTGGACCCTGCCGACAGGCAATGGTGGTTCCTTTGAACCATTTCTCGAACCACAACCATCAGTTTTTTTTCTCACCTTGATCAAATAGACTGATTTGCCAGAGGGACCCTAAAACAGTCCCCTAATCTTTAAAGGATTTCAAACATCAAAATCCTGTGTACAGGTCTCGGGGAGTACTGCTTATGTGTTTTGTTAGTTTCTTTTGCTGTGCAAGTAATGCCACTATTGTTAACACTCACATTTAGGCTGCAAAACTGAAAACCCCCTGGTAATAATCCACTTGAAACAGACAAAACAATATTTGGACTTCTGATGGAAATAAAAAGAAATGTACCAACAGCTTTGATGGTGCTGGATTCACCCCGAGCACAGCCACTTCAAAAATCCGTGAGCAACAGCTGACCTGTTTGCTATGCAGAAAGGTTAATGAGGTTACCCTACAATACCACATCACAAACTTTAAATAATTAATGAAGTTAGCGCCGCTGTGCCACATGTGGAAATCGTGCCCCTCTCTCACTTTTGAGACACGTATCGATCCTGCCGCTGTGTGCTATAAATGAAGTCAAAGACAAGGACGTGAGACTGTCTGAAAGCGCTCCGCCTCTTCATTTCCCAGCGTTCCCCCTCTTTTCCCCTCCTCTTATGTCTCTGTCTGTCTTTGTCTGTGGTGCATGTTGCTGGGCGTGGCCTCAGGTTCCCTCTCACCTGCCTGTTCTCTTCACCACCTGCTGCTCATCATTAAATCAACCCTTGCAGTATTTAACGCTGTTCAGCCTGTAGACTCCTCCACATTGTTCAGTCTTCATTGTGGTAGCTATCCTTTGGCCGGCTCAGTGTTCTTTTTTTGGAAAATGTATTTTTTTGTGACTTCTGCTGACCTTGATGTCTCCCCATGCTTCAGGATGTCTGCCAGCCACTTAAAAGCCATGTCTAGCTCTGTCTCGTCCTCGTTCCTGTTTTTGGATTCTTGCCACTATCGGCCTTGCACTGTTTTGGATTTCCTTCACCACCCGACCAGCTCCAGCTCCACCCGCCCCTGCACCTTTCCCACTGGTTTTGTCAATAAACTGCTTTGACTGTTCTTGTAGACCCTTATGTCTCCTTATATTCAACATAGAAGTTGCTCTTTGACTTTTACGTCCTTATGTTTGTGTGTGTACTTGGTCATCCTAATGCAGAAACAACAAATGTTTATGTTTTATTATTAGGCAACAGAATTACGATGCACAACTTCTAGAAGTGTTTATTAAGCCTAGAAGCAGCTGATGCAAATTTGTAATTTCATGTAAGATATAATACAATATCTTCTATCTGCAATATATGAAACTGATGATCAGCGCGACATTAAATCAGAGGGGTTTCCCTTGTTCATTTCATCAGCCTTATTAAAAACTTCATTACTTTCATATGTAATATTTTTCTCTCCATACTCTGAGTTAATTCTTCATTTTAATCAGGAAAATTAGAATTGAACTCCGTCTAAATTGTCTTTTTAGATTTGGGAACAGAAGCACCATCCACGCAGGTTAAGATTCTCCCAGGTGTATAAATTTATTAGCTCCTGTTGTGGTTTTATTCTGGAGCTCTGTCCTGTTGAGTCAGATTACCTGGCCTCTCGGAGAACTGATGTGGACATTCAGTGGCACTATGGTATTCATTTGTCTTCCTTGTGCAGGCGAGCCTCTAGCTTAAAATATTGATGATATGCCTTGAGGGGGACTTGGAATGTGTGGACTTTACTTGTGTTATTTGTTCTGTATTCAGTCCGGCGCCTCATTAGATTTGAAATGTGCTTGTTTTTGTTTATTTATTTTTTTTCATCCTGCAGACTTCTTCGGACTTTGACAATGATCCTGATTGACTGTGAAAACAGGCAGGTCCGATTCAAAGACACAAAGATTTATCTTGACACAATTGGTTCCGATGTGACAAGTTTGACGTCCTGCTCACTCGGCCGTACCTCTGAGGAACATCCAGCATGCTCGCTATTGTTCATACCTCTGGTAAAGCATCTTAGGACTTCCCTCCAGCATGTATATTATTATTATTTATTAGGCCTAATGTATATTTCATAAGCAACTGTTTAAATGTCAAAAATACTTTTTTTTTTAAGTCAGTCTGACAGCAGCAGCTGTCAAATTAAGAGGACAAATGAGGTTTTTAACTTCATTGCTCATTAAAGGGCTAATCTTCCTTTGCATATTAAAATAGCACTGTAGTATTAAAACCTTTCTGTGCAAATATAGGCTAACTGTCAGAGACTAGTGATCATTAATACAAAGTAGACAACACATATTACACCAGCACTCAATAAACCTCATCCTAATGCACAAATTACAGAGAAATCTGGCCTTCAACCTTTAAATCTGTCATCATGACACACCTATCTCCTAAACCAGACAGCTTGAACGGCTCTGATCATCAAAAAAAAAAAAAACTCCATGTAGTGAAAGCATAACTGCTAGTGACAATCCAGTCCGGCTTTCATTATGGTGTCCTCGGGATAGAAGTGATTATGCGTGGAAGTAATATGACATCTTCAAACAGGCTGTAACAAACTTTGAAGAACGGCGTTTATTCGTGCATGAATGGAATAAATGAAGTTTAAATAACAGTAGACGCCAAGCCCGCCGATAACAAAGCCGGCTGTAAATGGGAGGAGGTACAATATATTTGTGTTTGTTATCACATCACTGGAAGAGGAGCTTATCCAGGTTTATGTAAGGGAGAGTGAGTATTTCCAATGCTCATTCACAAAACAGTAAGTGAGAAGACACTTAAATGTATCCCGTACATTCTTTATACTCTCTTATCAATGTGTATTCAAAGGTCATGGATCATTTATGTGTGTAATGTGATCATTAACATTTAGCATAGCCATTGTTTTCTGTTATGACTCCAAATGGAACATTTTTTCACAAGCTCAGGCAAACAATAGGAGACTAATCGAAGTCATTCGCAGTAAGAGTTTCACGTAATCTCACATCTCCCTCACACTCTGTTAAACAGTGGCAAAAAGACACAGATGCACATACTGTATATTCACACACACACACACACACACACACACACACACACAGTGACAAAAATAAGATCTGTGTCAGCGATTGTTCAAGATCATGTTTTGCAAAGAGAAAAGAAGTTGCAATAAAAGAGCGATTTTCATCTCTGAATGTGATAACACAAGTCCTCCAGCCTCTCTGTTACTTCTTTTTTTATGTTGTCCTCCTTAGCTTCTTCTGGACAATTTCACATGGCAGTAATTACAAAAACAGAACGCTTTTGGAGCCTTTAAGCTTCTGGACAGCGGCAGATAAGAAGAGAGTTCTGGACTGAATAATGGTAAGGATTAACCTCCTTTACCACCTGGCTTTTCCTAAATGTAAGGCAGTTGACAGGAATAGAATGACTTCCATTAAACAGCACGGCACAAAAATCACTCAGTGCAGATTACATCACGCAAATAGCCTGTCTTTAAGCTCAAATGACACAAAGTCAGATTGCTGGATATTTACTGTATGCAGTTTATGAACAGTAAAACTCTGAAGTCAAAGATGATTATCGACGTCACATCCAACACAACAAAACATAAGGCATTCATTATAAAGGAAAAAAAAGCCAAACATGTTCTTACAAATTAAAGTCTATGTTAAATAATTAAATCCATAAAGCTGAAAGATCAGTCAATCAATATGGCAAATATTAAAATGTATTGAAAAATGTGTTAAAATTTACAAGCAAAATTTGTTAAAATTAACCAAAATTATTTTTTAAACGTCCCAAAAAATATCACTAAAATATCTGGCAAACATTTATAAAATATATAATATATAATAATCAACTCTTCAGAGACATCATTCGTATTTGCCAGTTATAAATATGAATAATGTTTCTGAAAAGTAGCAATAAAAATCTCAAAACTAGTCAAATAAATATTAGATTAGTATAATATCAGTGAAATATCTGCTAAATATTTATAGAATACCCAACATGTATGTAATTCAATACATTATTTACAACAAATGTCCAACAAAAATTTATGAAATTCTCCCCTCATGAGTCACCAACATAACTGGCAAATATTGGTAAAATGTACTAAAAAAAATCAATCAAATATTTGACATTATTCAGTAGAAATATGTGAAAATGTATCTCAGCAGATGTCATATGTGGTGACAGGAATTAGTTGTTGATTACTTCTTGAATATTTTACTGTGTATTTCATTTCATACGTCCTGTTCAGCAGCAGCGGTGGGTATAAAACATTAGACTCAGTGGAAACCAAAGTTAAATCAATAAAATCAATGTTCATACACGCACACAGGTTACTGCTGATAATAATACTATGAAGACACAAACCAACTCTTTCCTGTTTCCCCAAAAACCTTCAGTGAAATTTATTGTCGACTTGACTGGTCAGTTCCAGGAAAACTGAAGCAGAACTGTGTCCGTGACCTTGATCGTTGACCCAGAGACTGTTTCTAGAGACAAAGGACACGATTTACAGATAACCACCATGTGCGCCCTCACACACACACACATACACACACTCCCTGTCTGCTTGTGGTCGATATCCACTGGTGCATGTCATTGTGTCTGGGGAAGGGAGACAAAGGTTAATGATGGGGTAAAGGGCAAAACCTCCCTCCCCTGCGTGCAGTTTGTGCCCATTTTGACTGGAGAAGAAAACAGACAACACACCACAGAGAGCTAAACAGGGACAATAATTGATGTACAGGACGAGTGTGAGTGTACATATGTGTGTGTGGATGTCCCTAAAGAACTGTTATCCCTCTTTATAAATGGATTAATGACTGAATATTGAACACAAAGCTTGTTCATTAATGTAATCTGCAAAAGTCTGTCTTCAAGTGTTAATGGGTATTTCTTTATTAAAATGTGGGTCTTATTTTGGAGGTTTTTACCGTCATTCCATTTGTGCTAATAACAATGTAGTCACCGAGTTAATTGCAGAGATCTTGCCAGTGTTGAAGCAGCTACTTTTAAACTGCAGCTAATGAAGCTACAGGACACTCTTTATTTGGAAGTCAGCTACACAGAACTTTTGTTTAAAGTAGTAAGTTACACTAAAAGCCACTTAGAAGAAGTGGCTAACTAAAGAAACACATCTAATGATAAGTTATATAATGGTATATACATTGGAGAAGGAGACAGAGAGGTGCAATTTAAAGTCACCAATGAACCTGTTATTATCGAACTGCAGATTTTTTTGACAATGGGGGGGAATGGAGTACCAGAAGAGAACCTTCTTGTTGTGAGGTGAACTTGCTAACCTCTACACTGTGAGAAATAAGGAATTTGAAAAGTTTGTAGCTTGTGTGACAGCAGATGATTGTGATTGTATCAAATTAGATAGTATGCCACCCCAACTCAATTATGCAATCTTAGTGAAATCTTGCATGTCGTGTAAAATGAATGCACTGCTCTGCTGAAAACATGATTTGAGAAATGTTGGACTCAATTAAACCGAAGGGGTTAGGTAGGTTAGGTTTGAAACATGTTATGCTGTAATTGTACCAGGACATTTTTTGTACTCATCTGTATGTGATGGGTAACTTTAACTGTCTTTGATGAGGATCCATTGGTGGTAACCAAATGTTTGTGTGTTCATAGACTGCTTTGCTATCTGGACTATCCATGTATTACTTTTGCCAATAAACTCCAAAATATAGCAGGCCTTCATCATTCTGCAGCGTTATACTGTGCCCTGCTTTGATTGGCTGTGTTGCAGCATACTGTGCTGTTTGGTTTTGGTACCCAT
This sequence comes from Larimichthys crocea, assembly GCF_000972845.2. Taxonomy (NCBI): domain Eukaryota; kingdom Metazoa; phylum Chordata; class Actinopteri; family Sciaenidae; genus Larimichthys; species Larimichthys crocea. The sequence continues at coordinate 5,537,663 of NC_040018.1, forward strand.
GTGGTCAATCGTTATAATAACTGATTATCAGATGTGCTGACGTAATGCAAGAAGCCGGTTGCAGCTGTCTTTTGTTGATAAATTCAGCATACCGCCACACCCATGCTGTAGTTTGCACACTGTACAGAAAGTTAGTAAAAAATTGGATTGACATGAAAAGTTCAACAGGTGATGAAGTCGTTGACCATCCACACATTCGTCAGATTTTGAGTTGCTAATCGCGTGTCTTGCAATAAAAGCACTGAATAGTTTGATAGGTGTAACATATGGCGATATGTCTGTTCTACGTTAATGACTCCCGGGCAACAGTGAAAGCAGACTGCAGTTAGAAGCCCTGTCGCCTTTAATCCTCTTTAACTGCACCCTGCGTCTCTAACCAAAGAGAAACTACCAGCAGAAAATCATTTTTCTACTCCACAGCCCATCAACAAAGACTTACATTTGGCTTACGGCTCACTCATGGAGGGCGTGAATTAGCAGGATGGAGAGTGAGAGAGAAAACAACACATCAACAGCTGGCCACAAACAACATGGTGGCATAGCCCCACTTAAAGTCATAGCAATTTTTCAATCCAAACAAAGGAGTTAAGTCTTTGCTTTGCCTCCATTTAACTCAATTGGTAATTTGCAGAAACTGGCTGTCCCATGGTGAAAATAATAATAATAGTGACTGTTTACTCTCAACCAACTGCGAGGCAGATCTCAAGCAAAGTCCGAAATGTTTTTATTATTTTAATAACTCTCCATGGATCCACATTTTATCCTCCTGACAAATGCAAGGTGAACAGTCAAATTATGTGATTTAATTAGTTTAGTATGTTCATGCACGTGTTGCCAACTTAAATTATGTTGTGGCAAAAAAAAACTGAGCCAGGCTCCATGTTTTTGCAGGACAACCCAGCAGTTTTTGGCCGGAGTCGGCACCCGGGCTGCAACCAACACAGTGGCTTCATTGAAATTAATGTGTGGGCTGCATTTTTTCACACAGCGCTAATATCGGTCAGAACACGGCCTAAGGGACTGAAAGAGCTTAGCCTGCTGTGGGGAGTGATGCTTTTTTGTGGATCATTAATTATAAAATGATGTTCATGCATTTTCTTCTGGTGCCTTTTCTTTGTATATTTGTTATAAAGTTGTTTTGTTTTTTTAAGTACAATATGTTTGAGATGGAAAACCACACTGCCCCTCTTCAGCTTAGAGATCTTTAGAATTTACCTGAGCAGTAATTTCCATTAATTAATAAATGATTGTATGGTATCAGGAGATTTAAAACATGGACAGGACAACAAATGGGACATTGCATGGCCATACTGTTTCCGTATAGCCTGGATTACAGTGGCAAAAAGCAATATTCATAAGACTTAAAAGTTGCATTGGAAGTTTAAATTAGCAATGGACACAAAACTGTAGAAAAGAAGAGACCAGGCAAAACTCAACATGTCTTAAAAGCTTTTGTAATTTGGGAAAAATGGGAATTGTGGAAAAAGCCTGATGTCCAGACGTTGTCATGGGTTCATAGAATCTCTTTTTTTTAAATTACTGATTGGCTTTTGTCGCTTTCTCCTATGTGGCGTGAGATTTGTCAGCGCGAGTTCGTCCTGCAGAGCAGGCAGCCCTGATTCCAATCAATATTTAATCACACAGCTGGTCTGTTGGCTGCCAGCTAAAACCTGCAAGTTGATATTACCATAATAACAGCACTTTAAGATCGGAACATAGCTACAACACTTTCATGGGAGCGTTAATGAACTTTCAAGGGGGGATTTTTGTTTCTGCACAGTCTTCAGTGCTAAAATCAGGATCTCAGCTCCTGGCATTGAACCGTAATGCCTCTCAAACAAACAATATGCCCGCAGACATACAGTATGTAGAGTTCCCAGTTAAGGTTAGGTGTGAGTATAACTTATACATGGCTTGGTAGTTGGAGACAGGCGAGCTGCCTCTGGTGCACTAAAATCTGCAATCACCTTGGGTGTTTTACTCACAAATTTTCAAAGGTGTACAGAAACCAAGTGGGAAATCAGCTGGAGCTTGTGTTGAGTTCTCATGTTGTCAGCAACAAACGCAAAAACACATCTCCAGTAGACTGAGGAAGATCAAAACTGGATTGTTAGGAGTCTAAAAAAACGTTGGATGAAAACCGGAAAAAGAATCAGCTGATGTGGACAGTATGTAAGTTTTGTATAATCTGATATAAATGATAGCCAAAAACTATTCTCTGAGAGAATAATGGGACCATTTTATCACTCAGATATGAATACACATACACTGAGATGATATACAGGTTTCTAAACTTTCCATTTCTTGAGGTTTTAAACTTTTGATTTGTCCCTGTTTCTGAGTGAACTTTTTAATTTCCTAAAGAATTACCTTGTGGGTTTGAGCACAATCCTAGATTTACCTCTGGCAAGAAAGTTATGTTTCTACCTATTTAATTAGTCTCCATCTGTCAATATAATATTGCCAAAACATTTGTCTGTATTTCAGTTAAATTTGGCAGACCTGTCAGCCTTGGGCTAAGAAACAGCTCATTAAAGTTAGGTGTTAATCTTGGATTTCTGCCATTAGACCGAAATAGGCCTATGAATGAGTATGAGTGACTAACACAGATTAAGACATGATTCCAAACCCTCAGGAGGCGTTTCAGGAGATGAAATCAGCTCAAATTAAAAAGAGAAATGTTGCCTTTGATTGTAACAGCATGTTGCGTTACTGCTCAGAACTGTCCAATGTTTTCTGCTCTACTACTTTTTTTTTTTTATTTGTTTCTCTGTACTCTCCGTGTACCTGTGGGTGTTTTTCCTGCTTTAGTTCAGCAATGCTGCTGGGATCAAACTGTATAAATGATTCAGAATTTCCTATAGTTTTCAACCCAAACCATGCCTCTTATCCCTACAGCACCCCTTGCACAAAAAAAAAAAAAAAAAAAACTTGCACTAACACTCTCAGGCACTCATGAACACACAGCAACACCCCAAAATAACTGCATCCACTATTTACAAGGCATCAAAGGTGCACACAGGCCTTTTGTAGAAAGTGAAACAGTGTCCCAAAATGGAAGTGTCTGTAAGAATGTGCAGTAAACATGATCATCACGCTTTTCATAGTCATCACGGAGGGTCTTCAAATCCCTTAAAGCAACACCCCCAGTTTCAGAGTGAAATACTGTTGTTGTAAATATAGACAGCTGTGCATGTGCATTTGTAATGATTACATTACTTATGATCAAAGAGAAAACTCAACTTTGGTACAAGGTCAAATATCAAGCAAGTCTGTCTTTCAGCTTTTTATTTCACCAAGCTCTCGCCAAAGACTAAAAGTTAGTCCTAGATTTACTCTTGTCCAGCGGCCTCTTTGCTTGGTCACTCTCTTTTTCTCTACCTAGTTTCCTCTATCAGTGTCACATTTGGTCTTTTTGCTTCTGCCATTGTGTCCATAGAGGCCGCTTAACCCTCGTCCGCATGCCCAGCTCCTGTTCTGGCATGACGTCAGCTTCACTCCCTGTCAGTCCGGCAACCTGGATTACAAACTAAACTGACATTCGCTAACAGCAGCTATAGTTCACAGCAATATCAGAGTTGAGTTAGAGCAGCTTGGGGACATCAGCAGGAAAGCAGAAAACATTTTCTCTATAAAATATGATCAAGTTTCACTGAAATGAGTGAAATAGTTGGTGGCGTTTGACTAAGTGCCATGAAAAAATATGTATTTCTCACAGGTGATCATACCCAGAGCACGAACTTAAGTGAATGCTGTGAAGTTTTGAAATTGCTCTTAAATAAGAGGTTTATTCGACATTGGTACTATTCGGATTGACAGATGATATAGCTGTTGGCGCATCATAAATAACTGATGTTCTTTTAGACAAAACCAAGGATCTCTCATTTTGCAGTTTCAGCACCATGTGTTTCACTCTCACATCCTTACTGGAAGAGTTAAGGAAGCGAGGAGGCACGTACATAATGTGCATAATGTAAAGCTAAAGTGCTAAAGTGTGCTGTGCCTACTCATGATGGACAATGAGTAGTAATCGGTGGGGTTAAGCAGACATTCAGTTCTATTCTTCATTGTACTGGGAAGGATTCAGAAGTTTCGGCTGCAGTCTATCTGCATGGGTCAATAGTAATGGTAATTTGGGTCAAGAGGCTCTACAGATAGATGCCGTCTGTGCACAGAAGTAAAGGTAGACGGTTTGTACAGTCAATATTTTTTGGGTGACCTTATGACTTTTCCTTTCCCCCCACCAAATGTTTTTATTGAACATATCTCCCTGAGCCATAACTCATAAAGACACAAAGACATTCATTCTTCCGTGAGAAAGAAACCCATTGATTTTTGAAACCCTTTGTTCCACCTTCAGGCCACAATTGGATCTTTGTCTGGATAAATGGCAAAATAGTTATCCAAAGCTGACAATGGGCCATCAGGGATATTGTTAGACTCGTTTAATATGGTCAAATATTTTCTTTTTTTCAACCATGAAAATGTGGGAATTTCATATTAACGTGGACAATTATCCACATTATCTCATGAGGACACAAGTCTCCATAAAGTCTGAGTCTGAAGTTTATTAAGTGTATTGTTCAATGTCACCCATTCTGACTGTTGTTCATTGCACATGAGAAATGGGGATGTGATAGAATGGAGGAAGGACCAAGGGACCTCTGTTGCAAAACCGGCAATAGGATTTGTCTGCCCTGTCCTTGAGATACTTTACACGTGTGTGTGTGTGTGTGTGTGTAGAGGAACTGGGATAGGGAAGCATTAGCACTACATTTTGACAGAGCATTGTGCAGAGAGAGATTAAAAATCAATGGGTCCTCCTATCATCCGTGTTATTCTTCTCTTTCATCACAAGCAGCGGTGACCATTGACCTCCGCAGACTGTTCATCATGAGAAGTCTTGGGGGTTGGGGAGGTGGTGGTGGAAAGAAAGTCCCAGAAACACTGTATCAACCTTTTTTTTTTTTTAATTAAATGATTGAAATGAATGATGAAATCAACGTTAATCTCTGAGACTAAACCATAAAAATAATCAAAGAGTCTCAGGTGGAGAAGATTCAAGGAGATTTAGACACCTGTTCTTGGCGATTTCAGGATATCCATTTCAAGGACGATTGATGTGAAGGGGATTAAAACCGCAGTTATATAATAAAAAAGAGGATTTAAATTGTCCATTTATCGCAGTGGAACAATAGGAACTTTCTCAAGCTCAAAGATCTGATATATTTTGTCTTTATGAAGCTGTTATGACTGACGTTAGGCAAAAATATCAGCTATTTCCATATCCAGCAGACCTGAGTATTCTTTAGAATCTGTTTCTAGCTCCCTGATGACGACTCCTTTTAGTTTTCTGGCTCTTTCGCTGCTAGATGTTTACCAGCTAGTTGATAACTTTGTCTGTCTGATATTCTGTGCTGGGCAGGTAGTGCACTGTGAGTTTTTGCTCAAAGCTATCTGACACTTCTGAAAGCAGAATTCATATGAGCAGTGCGATTTAATAGAGCACTACACAGAAGGCAGAAAAGCTAAAAAAAAAACTGGCAAAGAATTGATTCTGAAAGTGTCTATAAGAGTTGGCATACACAGTTCATATAGCTTTAAGAGTTATCTTAACATGAAGACTTGATGGACATATACATTTGATCCAAAATGAGTTAAGATTTAGATGCTTTTTGACCTCATAATAATTATAAGGCCAAAGAAACCTCAAAACTGCCCGACTGGACTCCACAGCTAGCCTTAACCAAAGCTAATTTCCAACCTGTTTGGTGTGATTTAAATTGTGATGGTCCAGCTTGGTAGTTTGATTTATTAAACCACATAGCAGAGTCTAAAAGGTAAAGTCTAGCTTTGATTCCTCTTAGTAAGTAGTAAGTATGACAATATTTATCCTAAAAACACCATAAAATGACATGACCAGTGTAGTGTGTAGGATTTAGTGGCATCTATCAATGTAGCTGCTGATTGCAACCTTGTCACCTCATCCTCTCCTTCCTACCATGAAGGAGACACTACGGTGGATCCAGCGTTTTTCTACTGTAGAAACATGGGAGATCGATATGGTTGACTGTCTGGAGCACTTCTGTAGATAAAAGGCTGCTGCTTTTGTATAACAGTAATGGTCATCATCAAACCATCAGGCTTTTAATTGTATCTCAGAAAAGGACAGAACGCTCTAATCTTTAATGTAGTCTAATGTACTGCTTGTTTTCCACATCCTTTTACGTCATGCTATCTCCTTGAGGTACTCGATCTTTGCCTGCTGCCTTTTGCTGTTTTTCTTTGCATTACAGTCTATTTTGTCAGGGATAAAAATGAATGGCAGGGAGGTTGCGGGATGCATTCTCATGGAGTGTTTACTTGCTGTATAAGAGTACATTACATTACATTACATTACATTGCATTTAGCAGACGCTTTTATCCAAAGCGACTTACAGAGGAGGGCATAAGCTGAGAAAGGTGTAAAGGACACAGAATAGTTGTTAGTTTTGTTAGTTTTGTTAGGCAGGGAAGCATTCTCGAAACAGTAAGGTTTTCCTACACGGGTAGGTTTTCCTACACGGAGAATCAGGTGTCTCTTCGGTTGGAGCACATCTGAAGAGGACGACTCCATTCTGTGAATGCTGTCTCTCATAATATGAGAGATAATATATGTGCTTTAAACTTTATATATAATAAATAATGAAAAGCCTTCTTGCATTGGAAAAAAGGGAAGTAAATGAATGTTCAGCGCTGTTCAGGGAGGCCAGGATACGCCCTCAAAGAAAGATCAGTTCAGTTCAGGGGTAAATGAAAAGTGGCTGCTGAGTTTGAAGTGTTCCTCATAACTGATAGTTTTATCAGCTTATACACATAAATCCACAGAGATGTATTTGTCTCTACATCATATTTGTCTCCCAAACAAACTCCTCTGACAATCTTACACACAGCTCTGTAACTCAAGAAGAAGACAGGGTGGCTGATTATTGTATGTGCACGGTTGTCATATTTAAATAATATTTGAAATTAGACATCATTTTATGTCCATAGTGCGTATGGGGTATAATAAGATTGGTCTCTACAACAGATTGAATACTTACAGCCCACATTTGGTAATATGAACCTTCAGAAGAACACTGAGCTCCCCTCTTTACTGACAGAAGGTAACAGATGGAGGAAAAACTAGTAAGTACTTATAAATATGAGTAATACATGAAAGATTTGATGAAGAAGAATGGAGCTTCGGTGTTCCCATTAATGCAATCTTTTGTCACCACCCAGTGGCCATCCAAGTACACACAACATGAAATAGCATGAAAATACTGGCCATTTAGTGAGTCAGATCTGTGATCAGTCAGTGTTTAACTGAGTCATATGTCCCTTTTTATGATATACTGGCATGCTTTCAGCATTTTGAGGGTTTTGCAACATCTACTGCAGACATACATACAGTGATGTGTGATGCAGTGTGATTCACATACAGCATTGCATTTGGTGCATGTTGAACAAGGACATGATAAACAAATAGTTACACTCATTTGTTCCTTAACCTGGTTTTCCTTCTATGTTTTTATCATCAGTGACCCAAACAAGACAGTTAGACAGCAATGACGGCACCTCGGTAATTGCAGCTTGTAAACTAGATTGGTCATAATATATGCTATGATATGCATATAATGCCACAATACAGGGAAAGTTAGTGTCAACATGCAATATTTTGCAATGTGCATGTTGGTTAATGTATTTGACAGTGTCTAATACCTTTCATTATTATGATTAATTTCAGAGTAAAACTGATCATCTAATCCCCAACATTCTTAAATACAAATTTCAACATTTATTTTGTTAGATGATGGGATGCTTGAATGATTAAATAAGCAGTAAGTAAGTAGTTAAATGTGGATTCAATAGTTCAAGTCATTATGTGCCCACGGTGTTCAGCCCAAAAGCTCCAAATGTGAGCTAATGTCGCCACCTAGTGGACATAAATGACCATAATCTGAAACATTTTTAATCATAAATTGATTTTCATGCCTCCACACAAATCATCATGTCTTCAAGAGAACGATCTGGATAACTCAGTTTTATGGAATACAAGTTAATGTAGTAGCAGTAATGACGAGTAATGATGATAGAAATATGAGAGAAAATCAAGCCTGACTGGCACCTGGGCTGAAACTAATTGCTGAATTTAAAATCACAATGCCTTACACAGGTTAAAGAAAATCATATAACATTTAACTGGATACATCTGTACAGTCCAATGCAATCCAATAGAGTGTCTACTTTCATAATGCCTGGGATATTCAGTTTCTGTTCACACATAGAGGTGTTAACTAAATTATGTTTTAGCACTGTCACAGACACAATTAGTGGTGTTGTACTTTTATTTCTTGAAATATTGAATTTCTTGAAATAGCACAAATTAAGACAAATCACTGAATTAGTACAGAGAAGATGATCCTCGATTGTAGAAGTTCAACATGCAGCAAGCAGCAAAGGAATATTAAAAGGATGTATGTCAAATGGACAGGTAGAAGAAGATTCATAGGAGGAAGGAGGAAGCTGTGAGGAAAATCCCTGCGTCAAGAGCTTAATCTTGTTAGGCTTGTTTGACCCTGTTAGGTTAAACATAAGTGAGGAAGAGCACCAACAAATCATTAACCCAAACACAGACCTAATCCCAGAAATGTGATAGTAGTGTGCAAATCTGTCAGCATAGAATTGTATTGCAAAGCCCTATCTACTCCTGTTGTATGCTACATTAGTTTGTGCTATGAAGTGATCTACAAAATCTAGTCAAAGGAGTGGATTTTGAATATGCATGCATTATAACACCAAGAGGTTTGCAATCAGCAATGTTAAAATGTTGCAAAAAGCAATTTATCTTTCTTTATTTCTGTTTGTTTAGACATGAAGATATGTATCGACCAATCCATGATGCCTTTCTTCAAATCTTTTTAGTAAGAAACAGTGAAACCGTCTCTTAACTTGGCCACGATGGAGCTGATAATTTTAGATCCACTTCAAAGATTGGCCACGTCTTTAAAAGCAATAACTCTTAAATAAACCTAATCCAAGTTGTGTTTGAAGAAGTGTACTGTAGATAAAGTCTAAATGTCCCGTAATCTGATACCATAATAATTATACTACGACGGCATATCATAATAAGAGCAGACAGACTGGTAAATTGATTTTCAATTTGCTTATCAGGTGTCTCACATGGTTGTTAAATTTGATTTAGGTCTGTTATCTAAACAGATATCTAAATATTTGTAACATTCAACAAAAAAGATGGAAAGGTTTGGATGTGGTGGGACATACATTAAGTTTTAATAAAATTTTAAACGTGTTTATGTTGGATAAGAAAGATCTGAAATGTATCAAAAGCAGACTGTAGACATCGGACAGATTCATAGAAGGAAACTAAGACAAAAACTGTATTTGCATACATTTTAATGGACCCACAAGACTCTAGTATTGTTTTTTGTTTTTTTGTTCAAAAAGGTTCAAATGATTCTTTGTCCATTGTGTGACGGTGTACAGCAGTTATTCACAGGAAGGTAGGAATCCTAAAATGTAATCAGACTGCACTGCCAGAGTCTGTTTCTGCTTCACTTTTGTTAAAAAGGATAGAAAAAGGTGATGATGGAGCCAAAAGGTGAAATTGGAATAGCAAGCCTGATATCTTGCTGCCTGCTTCACTTCAAGAATGGAAAAAGCCACAACAGAACACCGGATAAAAGATTTAATGCAAAGGAGAAGAAACTCAACAGCTACCAGTTACTACAGTGAGTCCAGAGCTTCAGGACAACAGTGAGAAGAGGAGAGTAACTGAGCTGATAGTAAGACATATGAAAAGTAATGTTTAAATCAGTATATAGCCACTTAATGTATGACTATTTTATTTGTATTTTAATTGTGTTTGATTGCATAAACGATAATGAATCATGTTGAACGAAGAAGTGAAAGCATGTGGCAAGAGAGAGCAGACATGAAAAGGGAAGTACCTGAATATGGAGTTAGTGTCCTGACTTGACCCTGAACTAATCACAATAGAGAAAGCACAGATTTGGATTATGAGAGAGATTGATTATTGCACTTTTGATATGAACCTTTGGAGTGATATTACTGATATTTCTAACCTAAGTAAACCATCTGCACTTGAAGTAAAGATTCTTTAGCCTCTCCTCTGTGATATACAATTACATAATGTGTGTGACTGAGTCAGGTTCACAGATGAAAGCTCTTGTGTGTTGATGTGTAGAAAAAGTATGTTCGCGGCTTGAATATCTTCCAGCAACAGATCAGAAGGTGGCTGGTGTAAACCAAAGTGATTCCACCGAGCAGCCTTGTTGAGCTGCATTTTGTAATAACGGTGCATTTTGTAATAAACATCCAAAATGTAAAAACTTTTTCATTTCATTTTGTAATAAAGCCGCATTTTGTAATAACGGTGCATTTTGTAATAAACATCCAAAATGTAAAAACTTTTTCATTTCATTTTGTAATAAAGCCGCATTTTGTAATAAACTGCCCCAACGCATTTTGTAATAAATTTTGCCGCATTATGTAATAAGTTATTACATTTTGACAAGATTATTACAAAATGCACTTGCAACTTTTTTATTTTCTAGGAAATGTAATAACATGGTGCATTATGTAATAACAATTCTAAAGCATAGTTTATTTGTTTGTTAATTGTATTTTATTTTACTTTAAAGTATTTGTAAAAGCTAGGCCTATTATTAGTATCACTGTATTATCAGTACACTATTCAAAGGTTGCATTAACAGAGAATATTATGTAAATTGCAGATTTTTTGCATTTGGTAATAATCTTGTCAAAATGTAATAACTTATTACATAATGCGTCAAAATGTATTACAAAATGCGTTCAGGCAGTTTATTACAAAATGCGGCAGTTTATTACAAAATGCGGCTTTATTACAAAATGAAATGAAAAAGTTATTACATTTTGGACGTTTATTACAAAATGCACCGTTATTACAAAATGCGGCTCAACAATCCTTCCAATTAGACCCGTGGGGGTGCTCTTGGAAACATAGTGGGAAATACTTTGGGATAAAGACAGTTAGGAGTTAGTCGAATCACCTTCACCTCAGCCCATAGCATATGTATACAGTTAGAAATGACTCAATGCTATCAGTGGTAGTCAGGCTAATCTTTGCCAGGGCTCCTCTACTAGAGTACACTCTGGGAAGTCTGAAGCATAGCAATCAGCCTGCAATAACATTAATGGACAGAGCCTGACAGAGCCACATAATCAGATCAACAAAAGGTTTCAGGCTACAGCACCAAAGAAAACGAGTATAAACTCAAAATGTGTAGGAGGACTAGCAGGATGTTGCTACAGTATGATCCACTGTTTATATGCTGGCTACCAACCACCATCGACCTTCTGCTGCGTGGATACGCTGCCAAAGAAGAATAAAGCAACACAATGTTTCCTTTATGCATCCATCCAGAATTTACATTGTGAAATACATGAGCATGAAGAGCCACAAATACAATAAATCATCATGAGAGATGCTGCATTGAATAAGTTGTTCAACATACATGTTCCAGACGTCATTCCAGTGGACTTTCTCCCGTGTGTTAATCTCAGCAACCTCTAATCACCTCACAGGGATTTTAATGTGGATCACACTGTTAATACAGTGTCCACTAACCATTGAGCTGTCAGCATGAAATGAATGGCCTCTGCCTGTTTCTTAAGAAACATCTCTATCCCTTGCCTTTTAACTTTCATTGTACCTACGGTTAGTAAAAATAAGTGTTTTCTTTCCTTTGTCAGTAAGAGGAAAAAGAAAAAACACAGAGCCTGCTTGCCATGGGCACTGTATTCAACAAGTGTAAAGTGTAAAGGGCAGTGGAGTGTAAATCACTTCTTTTTTCATAAAAGGACCATAGCTTTTGTACTCCTCTGCTCCCAGGCTAAAGCCCCACCTGGCAGGGTTCAACTTCGGCCACCTAAAAAACAGATCTGAAAAAAAAAAGGATTGCTCGAAAACATGATAAAATATATCAGTATGAATTACTAGTAGGTGCTAGGTATAGTTAGTGTCGTCCATCTTGGCTGTACTAGTACTATTCATCTCTTCACAAAAAATGTTCAGACGCTCACACTGACGGATTCTCTTACTCTATACCCTGAGTAGGATTTGTCTCCCTTCCCTATCTGCAGAGCTATTGCAATCTAATTAAAGGAGACTGATATACCAATTCCAAATTAGCATGGCCTAGAGCGTCTTAGTTTCTTAGCTTCTTTTTTTTTTTTTGTGAGCTGAAAAACACTATAGCTGATCAAGGACAGCAATAGACTTGGACATCAGCCAGGTGGCAGATGAATTAATGGACGAAAGGCCGCATTTCTGTAAACAGATCAGTCTCTTGAGATAAAACTCTGAAGGATAAGATGGGTTCTGTTTTAATGGCCATGTGCTTAAATGTGTTGACTGAATTAAGAGCATTCTTAGTCCATCGATGTTGCCATGTTTTATCACAGGTTAACATGAAGAATCAGGATAGTTTCATCATTTTGTTTTCAAGAATAGTAAATTCTGTAGCAGCTCGTCAAAGCTTGGTCAGATCATCAATAAACATGTTAGTACACTAAAATTTGATAAATTAGATGATTATGAAGTTCTGGACAAATCGAAATTTTGACGTGATGATGGCTCAAGAGGATCAAAGTAAGGAATCACCAAAGTGATGACAATTCATCCTGAGAGGGACACAGATGTAACAAAATACAACACCTGATGGTTGCACTGGACACCAGAGGTTTACTAGTGTCATTAGGACTCATTATCTGGGAACTTTGAATATAATGGAAATCCTCTGATAGTTGATGAAATATTTCAGTCTGGACTAAAAGGATGGACCAGCCAACAAACACTGCCATCCCTGAGATCCCTGCCGCTAGTATGGCTAAATTTTTTAACTTAGAAGACATCAAAACTGTGAAATGAGACATATAGAATAAGGAACTGAGAAGGTATGAACAAACTACACTGCTAGTATATGCCCTAACTTTACCCCCCATAGAGGGCTGCTGCCTAGACCCGCATTTAGCTGCAGATCTTATTAACTCAGAGGGAGGAAACACCACCAACATAATGCCATAGTAATCCTGAGGCCACACTAATCACCTGACTTATATGCAAACTGGAGCTTTGGGATTCGGCAGGGTTATAAAAAAACAACTAAGAGTATGAGATTCCTATTTCAAGTCTAACCACAGACACAAGACCAAGGCTGCAGGACTATGGACTGTTAAATTGCAAGCCAGCCATGGGGCAATCACAGCAAACAGAGAACAGTGAGGAGATTGATGTCAAAGCACTTCAGGACATGTACAAAAAGTTTGTCGTGGAGTGCCCGAGTGGACTACTTTTTCTGCATGAATTCAAGCGTTTCTTTGGTGTGGATCCAACAGGAGAAGCGTCGGATTATGCGGAGAACATGTTCCGAGCTTTTGACAGAAATGGGGTGAGAGAATAAACGCTGTCACAGCTTTGTATGGATTCTGCACATCTTTACCAACATGTGAAAATGTGATGCAGTTGTGTTCTTTACTCTACCTTTCAGGATAATACAATTGATTTCCTTGAGTTTGTGGCAGCATTGAATCTCGTTTTCCGGGGAGACCTGGAGCATAAACTGCGCTGGTCATTCAAGGTTTATGACAAAGACAACAACGGCTATGTGGACAGGAGCGAACTACGGTCAATAATTGATGTAAGTCATCTAGAACAAAATGCCTTGCGGGTGTTGGATGCAACTAAAATGCATAAAATACATAAAAAAGGATTTTCTTACAGAAAGTTTCACTAGAAAGTCCAGACTTTAACAGCAAATGAGAGCAGTTCATTGTATTTATGAGATATTTTCAACATCTTTATCTAGTATATAAGTTTTCTCCTACCGGTAGCTCCACGAAACAGGCTGTGAATTTATCTTCCACCTCTCGTTGTCCTATATTCACTGTCACTTTCTAAAATGCCAAAAGTAATTCACTTTTGGTCTTGACAGTGTGAGCAAGCATGGACAGTACCAGAAACAGAAGCGATTATAGTAGTAATTATGAATTATGGTAGCAATAATAGCAGTTATAATTCATCCATCATTAATTTGATCACATGCACCTGTGCTTTTCCTTGTGGGACTTTAATCAAATCAAAGTCTTAAATCAGTGCAGTTGGTTTTCAGCTTTGAATAAATGCATCATAATTAAACAGCATTTTGTTCTTAACCCTGTTAATCACAGGCATTATATTTAAAATTATATTATATTATATGTTAAAATCCCTGCTGGATTCCAGATCCTCATTTCACTTTTATTTTTCATTGTTATAAAAGGAGTGTATTGAAATAGGCGCACAGGAAATGAAGGTTTCATATTGATTCTCCCAATACTGGTTTCTTATTGTGTGTTTTAACTGTCAACACATCTTTTCTCTGCAAGACTGCCAATTTGTTATTTACAATCTTTTTGACAGTTAAATCAGTCAAGATGAGCTTTTCTTCAAAAATATGTCAAGGTGGTCAAATATATTGCAGACATAAAGCCAAAGTGAACATAATGCTGTAATAAAGATATTCAGTTCAGATACAAAGACTAACATTTTCTGTGTTATTAACAACAAATGTGTCTTTTACTTCCATGTAGAGCATCTATCGGATAAAGAAAGGCACAAAGACAGACATGAATGAGTCACAGCTTTCAGTAGATGAGGTCGTGGATCGAATATTGGAGGCCGTCGATAGTGATGGAGATGGTAAGCATTCAGTCACATGTTATTTTTGAGCCAAAGCACTTTGGAGCGACGATAGATGGATTAATGTTTGGATTTCTTTCGTTCTGCAGGTCATATTAACATGGAGGAGTTCATCAGGGGTGCACAGCAGGACGCATGGGTGCTTAACATGCTGAAGTTGGACATGAACCCCGCTGGGTGGATGCTGGAGCAGAGGAGAAGGAGTGCGCACTTCTGAAACAGGCCTTTCCCATGTGGACAAAAGGAGAATTTATCCAGTGTCATATTCACAGATTGAAGTTGTTTGGTTCTGGCCATCATTTGGCTTTAAGTAAAGGAGCAATTGCAATTAAAATCTCAAAATGGACAATATGAGCACACAACATAAATGTATAATACTTTGTATATATTATTTTTTCTTTTTAATAGTTCAAACTATAATATTGGTTACACACGATCTGTGATTTACCTAACTTATTAACTAACTTACTATCTAATTCTACCACCCACAATTATCTTTTCATAACTATATATATATATATATATATATTGCTTAAAGTGTCAATATGTAAATAGTGAATGTCTGCTTTTCTATTCTTTTGTTTTACTTTTATTTTATTACTAGGAGACGATTACATCATTATTGTGCATATTGAACAAAAGTCCATACTGTAATGTTGTTTTACCTGATTAACTGTTAACTGTAAAGACATGTTTTAATACCTTTCAATTCAATTAAATAAAAGCACAATGAATTGTTGTCATGTTCTGTTTCTCAGCTGTAAATGTGTGCTAGCTTTCCTTTTTTTTTTCACTGACATAAACCTGAATGCATGTTCAACTCTTTACATCAAGCGTGAGACCATCTACTGTACCACCATCAACCGTCTCTCAGTCAGTGACATGGCCCCCTCCTCCCAGTCAGTCACATCCATAAACCCACGGGATTTACTGAGTTATTCTAGCTCTGCAGCCCACAAGTTGGTTAAATCAGTAGCCACTAGTAACCTGACAATCTGAACAGCCACAGAACAGTTCACCTACATAATTTATACTGTACATATACAGGGAACGTACAGGGAAAAGGGGCCTCACAGGAAAAGGATCATTTCAGCCCATAATAGTGTGACATTGGGCCATTAAAGTTTCAAGATGGGATCAGGCATGTGGATTACCATTTTCAAGTCCGCTTTGGCTAAAAATAAGCCTCCTGGTTAGGGTCAAATGAATCAGTTATTAGTTTCAACTCAGTTCAACAGTGCTGAACTCTTAAAGTGTTTTTACTGCAGTGATAGGATTTAGATTTTTGTTAGGGTCACAGGCACAGGAAGAACGTCCAGGACCTTTACAAGTCATTCATCATGGAGTGCCTGGGTGGATCTTTGTACCTGCACCAGTTCATGTTCAAGTCATGTTTGGAGTACAGACTGGTACACCTGAATCACAGTACATGGACAGCATCTGTCTAGACAGACATGAACTATGGAAGATTGTAGGTCCAGTGTGTACGATTTATGGTGGTCTGTCTACAAAATATGGGAGGAATTGAATATAATATGTATAAACATGTTTTCATTAGAGCTATAGAGTTGTAAACATGTAGACAGATATTTCATACGACTAGCAGATATTGCTGGACTCGGATTGAAGTTCTAGTTCAGTGTAAATGCAGAATCGCCTTACTTTCATGACTGGACTGTTTAAACTTAAGTAACATAGTTTCAGGTCTCCAGGACGGGATGATGCAGGTCATCATATTATAATATTTTTTTGACAGTTTTAGCAATTGTGTTTACTCTTTTATTTTGTAACTTAACTTCCTGCCTTTGTTATGTTTCCTGCCAATTTTGATTTTCTTTTCCACCCCAGCTAGTTTCAACCTGTAACTTACTGGCTTGTCTTCACTTGTGTATTTAGTCTGTGAGCTCCAAGGTTTCATTGTTGGTTGATTGTCATTCCACGTGTCAAACATTTGTCCTTGTGCTTTGAGATGTTTGCTTTTCTGGACCTTGCCTTTTCTTTTAGGGTTTTTTGTCCCTAGCCTGCCTCACCATCCTGTAAGTTTTGTGTTCATAAATCATTTTGGACTGCTCTTACTCTGCCTCCTGTGGCATTTGGTCCTTTCCTCAAGTTACCTTTTTTGCACATACTGACAGACATGCAGCTCTGTGAGGCTACACAGTGGTGGCCTGATGTTCACAGTTACAGTGCTAATATGCTGATATTTCTAGCTATGTTTAATTATAATCATGCCATTAGTTAGCAAACAAGTTAGAAATTACCTAAATGATTACAATTCATCCTCTTGGGACCATTAATGTCTGAATAACTTCTTTTAATAGCTGTTGAGATCCTTCAGTCTGGCCCAAAGTGGTGGGCTGACCATCAGTCCGACATTGTCCTCCCTCAGACCAAGCTAGCCTGGCTTTAAACTGCAGCATTGTCAGTATAGCATGAGAAACAGTCTACTTGCTGGATTTGTCCTTTAGATAAAGAGAAGTTCTGCTTGACACTGCTGAGCAGGTCCATAAGCGAATCATTTCAAGTGTTTGATGTGAGCAGTGGTGTATCCACTGCAAAGCAACAAAATCCTCACTATTAAGCAATAAATAATTCATCCAGGGTTGCAGCTGCAGGTCAGATTACCTTGGATGAGTTTGTACAGTACACACTCAGTGGAGTCTTTGGCTGCAGAATCTACTACTTGATGTCAGTCCCAGTGGATGGATCCAGAGGTGCATGACAGGAAACTCATAAGCACCGAAGATGCCAGAGGGTGTGGTAGATATTCAGACCAGCCTGCCGAATGGAAACGAACCGGAACATAAATACTTTCCCCAGCAGTGTGTGAGAAGACGCCCATCACCTTTATTGTGGTACAGTGTAAAGTCAGCACTGTGGTAATTCAAAGTTCCATTAAGTTGGAAGTGCAGTACTAAAAATCTCTCTTGCAGGAGAGATATATAAAAGGTCAAAATTGAAAGAGCACAGACAGTTTGTATCGTATGTACTGTAGAGTCCCTAGTATGGGTGAAGCTTAAAAAACACTCAATCCTTCGACACAAGTCTTTATTAGTCCCTCCCTGACAAGTAATCAGAAGAAGTATCGAAGTAAGTAATAAAGGGACAAACAGTTTGAAAGTTTCAGCTTCCCATTTGTTGGATTGAGACGAACCTTTGCCTGTAAAACTGTGCTGATTAATAACAAATTATTTCAAATAATTGGACTGTGTGTGTGCGATATAATATACATTTGTTGTGCCATAAGACTGTTAAAATAAAATGACTAATTTAAAGGTAAACACTTAAACTTCAGTGAGTACAGTGCATTCCGTAGGACCATCCCTTACTTTAGCACCATCTGGTGGTAGTATTAGGAATGGATGGAGTGTATAAATAAATGGGTTGATGGACTGTTACTGCTACTGCTACTGAGGCTGATGATGAAATGAATGAATCCGGTGATAGAGAAGTGGAGGGGCAAGTATGAATGTACTGAAGGCAGCATTGGATAGATGTGATCAGCTGATGAAAGCAGCATGTGTCAGTAAGTCTTCATGACTGAGTATGTGTTAGAGCTTCACTTGTTGGGGATTAAAAGTCTTACAGCACCAGGATATGTGGGGATAACCAGGAATAAAACTACGATACAGTGGTCATTTTAATAACAATGAAGGAAAATATCACTCCTTGTGAATTAGTTCTGTGTTTCTAATCATGTTTGGACAATAATAGAGGTCTATAGAACATAGGAGGTATTATATATCTCCTCTTTAAACTAACTTCAGCTCAATGCAGACTCTCCTGGGTAAAATGCGTGACAATCCTACATATGAACACCTGATTGGTGATGACCAAACCTACAGAAATAAGAGCCATTGATTGGCCATTATTCATTGGAAGCGTTACAAAGAAGTAATACAGAAAGTATCATCAGAAAAGTTTGCCTTTTCACTATGGGGCACTTAATTTACACTTAACAACAGTTGAAGAAAACATACTGATTCATTCACTTGTCTCTTTTTGAAGTTGAGCAAACTGTTAAATCTTTAAAGTGGGAAGTAAAAAACAGTTTATTTCACTTCCCTACCTCATTGAGTGTCTCAATGCCAGAAACGCAGCCCTCTGTTTCACCATCAGCACACTTCCTGAAAAAAACTCAACAAGAAAACTGCTCCACAAATATCTGAAGAAAATATTTGAAGAAAATAAGAAAATGGAGGGTAAGTAACCTAAGATGGACTAATTATTGTCAGGGATGGCAACATTCCCAACAGTAATCACAGTCCTCTGTTATTATATAAAGATTTCTTTGTTTGTTTATACACTGCTTTCATAAATCATCACGCTTGTGGTAAGAAACCAGAACAAACACCATTAGTGGTGTTGTTGTTGGAGAGGCTGTATCATACTGTGAAGATGATTCAAACTAGTTCAGATTGAAGATTTGGTGTTATATGTTCATTGATTTTTGTACCAATTTAAAAAGATGTTCTTCTCTAGCTTCAGATCATTTTAGTAGCTGAGGATGAACTTGTTTGATTTGAACACATTTCGCTGCTGATTTCACTTTTGCATGAATGGAAGATGAGTTCATCACTCATAAAGATTATCTTTCCTGCTGGCGCCAGGCTTTCACTTCAGCATGTCATTTTTAACCATATATTCAGTTTGTCAGACCAAGGGTCCAGTCACCTGAATATTTATCACAACAAAATTTCTGACTCAAATGGAGTAATTCATATGTCAGTCATAGCAGTTAGAGGATTTGCTGGCAGAGCCACAATAGATCTGTGAAGAGCTTTTGAACAGAGTTAAAATTGTGGTGAACTCACTGCTTAAACAGTGCCCTTTGGAGATAGTTCATAATTGAGGAAGCTATGTTATCATCTGTGTAACACCATTTATTGTTATACAATGCTGCTCTGGGTACAAACTGATCCAAAAAAAAAAAAAAAAAGATAAGCAGCTTGGTTTGAATTTAACTACAATTATGGCACCATAGACAAGGTTTTGTTTTATAGTTAAGTGCTTGATGTCTCCCGTTGATATCACTGTTAGACAGATCCACACAGATTCTTTAGTTCCGTTCCTCGCAGTAATTTTGTTCACATATTTTAATTTACTTTGGGGTACCAATAAAAATCTTGTTTTATCTATATGAGACTATTCTGTTCAAAGACCAAATATATTGTGATAAAGAGCAGTGGAAGTGGCTTCAGTAAATGTGTGTGTTTTTTTTTTTAATTAAGCCTTTTTTCAACTTATTTAATGAATGAACCAATCCCAGTTTTCATGATCCCTGGGTGGTATCTCCATTAACTGCAATATCATCAATGTGTAGTTAAATTTTTGAGGGATGGACATCAGCTATGGTGCCATGTATGTGTGGACAAAAAAATACATTGGTCAGCTCCAAGAAGTAGGTTTACTGAGTTATTTGGGAAACTCCCCACTGTAAAACCCTCAGACCCCTTATGCCAGGAGCATGCACTTATGTAGAAATAGCTGTTCCTGGCTTAACTTTGCAAGACTTTAAACCATGCCCAGCTCTTCAACATACTGTAACCTAACTCTTTCATAACACAGACACAAACAGTTGGGAGGAATGGGACCTCTCAGGACAAAAACTCAAGTCCATTCCTCGAAATCCTCTAACACATGTAAGAAGTGTGGATTTGCAGAGGAACAGACTGAAACGGGTCATTGGCATCTCCAGATTTTCGCACCTGATGGAGCTTAATCTCTCCAGGAACAAGATAATGGAGTTTTCTCAGGAAATGCAAAACCTGCACAAGCTAGAGACCCTCTACATGAACCAGAACAACATCAGGTCCATTCCCGAGGGAATCTTCCCACATCTTAAGAATTTAAAGTTCCTAAAACTCAACTCCAACCGCTTGGCCAAGCTTCCGTCAGATATAAACCAGTGCACCAGTATCAGTCACCTAGACCTTTCCCACAACTGCCTGCAAGACATCCAACCACTAGTTGGTCTTCCAAACTTAAAAGAGCTTTTTGTTGAGAAGAACCAGTTGACCAAACTCCCATCCCAGCTCTTCCAAAATGACAGCTGTGAGCTGACTGTGTGCAAGGCCGGGGGAAACCCGCTGAGGTACCCACCAGAGGAGGTCTGTGCTGGAGGGGTCATGGATATTCAGAGCTACTTCCTTCAAATGGAGGCGAACCCAAACACGCACAGCGCCTGGACAGTCAAGACAATGTTTCTGGGCTGCTCAATGGCAGGGAAGTCCACACTCTGCCGCAGCTTGAGGGAAGGCAAGCCTGTGGCCGTGGCAATGGAGGACCGGACAGAGGGAATTGAGATAAGTCAACTCTACACCCAGGAAGTCAGATTCCTTTTCTGGGACTTTGCAGGCCAGGAGGAGTATTACCTGACACACCATGTCTTCATCACACCACGGGCCCTTGTCATCCTTACTATTGACTTAGCCAGGTAAGCATGTGTAACTGCTTAATCATATTTTAAGACAGTGATTCCCACTCTTTCTGACTTTGACCCCTAAATTATACGTATTCATGACATGTCTTATATGACATGCCATGCCATGTTTGTTGGATCGGACCAATGCTAGCCTTTTGAATCTTGGCTTACAGTAAAACAATGTCTTGCAACAGTATCAGTGTGTTTTACTTTTTATAAAGAGGTAATATAAGCTTTTTTTTTTTTTAGAAGACAAAACATGTCCAAGAAAAGAAAGCACTATATATATAACCTATGTAGCAATAATATATATGTATAAAATGGACATGTGATGTCACCAATAGGTCCTGATTCCACCAGCTTCTGGCTATCCCCACCACTCAGTCAAATAAACCAACCTTTAACTTTAAGTCTTAATATAAATAATAAAAAACAAAAAACTCATTCATTCAGTCATTTAAGAAACTACAGTTTCTGGCACTGACTTCAATTTACAGTCAGGATGGTTGCAACCTGGTTTTTGACCATGTTAATGGCACTTTGCTTGTTGGTCAGTCCACCATTCTGGTCCAATTTGAAGTCTCATCATTGATTAATAGATGGATTGCTATGACATGACATCTTAATGACGATGGTGATGCCCGCAGTGTTCATCTGTTCATTATTTTATTTTCATTATCATTTTTCATTATCAACAGTTACAGCACAGTAGACCCACATTCATTCAAAGACCAGCTGTGGTTCTGGATAAACAACATACAGTTGCGTGTGCCAAATTCGGTGGTGCTGCTGGTGGGAACACACTGCGACCAGTGCATAGACCAGGAGGAGGTGATGGAGAAGAAGAAAGACATAGAGGAGAAGGTCAAAGCCATGTTGGCACACAGGAGGATGGTTTTAAAACAACAAAGGAACAACCTGGAAGAAAACATGGACCTGTCTCTCTTCATAGACCAGGCCGATGAGCTGGACTGTCTTTTGGAATACAATTTGAAGGTACTGATTGGATGTAATAAATTACCTTTGACTCTCTTTTTCGATTTTTTGCAAGCATGCCTCAAAAAATTGGTTTGTCAATGAAATTCTGTATGAGCACATACACGTTTTTTTAGAATATTTTATTTAAATAAAAGTATGATGAAACGTCCTTAATGTACAAATTCTGCTCCTGTATAAGTTTGCGTTTCTTGCCTTTCCTATACAACCTTTCACAGCTGTCTTTCCTGACCTTCCTTCTAGGTTCTGGATCTTGTGACTGTTGACTGCACAAAAAGTGAGGATATTGAAAAACTTAAAAGTCACATTTTGATGTGCATTCAATCAGAGGGGGTGCTTCTGTGTTCCGAGAGCATCTTACCAAAAAGTTATGAAGAAGTGGAGCAAGCCATCCACACACTTGTCGCACTAGAGGAAATTCCCAAACATGGTAAGTGTAACTTCATTTTAAGTATTATTGAATTTTTTTTGCATTGCTTTTAAACTTTAATACATTTTTCTTCTCTTCTTTTCTATATCAGGCATTATTCTGCTCGAAGAACTGAGTGATTTAATTCTCGACCATGTAGAACTAAGCAGAGAGAATCTCCAGTCCATCCTCAGGTTCCTCTTGCGATACATGCATCGGATTGGGGTGATCATTTGGTACGAAGATATCGGTGTACTCAGTGACAGAGTGTTTATCCAGCCTTCATTCCTCATCTCGATGTTCAAGGTCAGCAGTTTCTTTTTATCGCCTTAAGAAAAAATATTATTAAAATACATGGGCTATGTTATAATTAAAATTGTTTCTCAATTTCTTAATTTACATTTTTCTGCTGGTTAGAATATTTGAAAGAATTTTTAATTTCACAGATTTGCCTCTCAGCTAAGCAGCATCAAGTTAAGTTGGTGTAAGTGTAAAAAGAAATAACATTTACATGTACATTTATGAAAAATAACACTTTTTTACAGAGGTGTTTCTGTTTTTTAAAAATTGTATACGAAAATCTGTAAAATGATGTAAATTATCTGTAAATCAAGATAATTTTAAGTGTTTTGCAAATAATGACAAATTTCAGTTATTTCTCATTTTTGTACAGAGAAATTATTCTTAATAATATTTTATGTTTCTGTAAATGCAGACCATTGTGAGGCATGACCTCATACAGCAGCTGGAGGGGGTTTCCAGAGAGCTGCTCATGCAGGAGGGGGCTCTGGTGAAACAGAAGTTCACCTGGGTGGATGACCTGAAGTGCAAAGGCGTCCTGCACAATGCAGCAATACGCATCTTGGTCCGCAGAGAGATAGAGAAACTGGCCGTGGACGATGATGACCTAGTCATAGAGGTGGTGGGAACCAAAAGGGAGGAAGGCGTAATACTCACCCTGCTGCAGCATTTTGAGGTCTGCCTCCCCACTATTGATGGAAACCTTCTGGACCCACAAGCACCAGAGTTCATCCCTGGTAAGCAAAAGTGGGGATCGGTCAAGGAGGCCAAGAGGGATCCAGATGGAGCATGTCTCTTCCCAATCTACCTAAAGGATGACTCCATAGTATGCCACAAGTGGGGAGAGGACAAACAGGATGACATCAGGGTTCACGTGTACTTCCTCCCTGAGATTCCTCACGGCTTCTTCCACAGGTAGCAAAGCTTGGAACATGTTACATTGTTTGACACTGTCTATATCGTCGTTTAGAAGTAAAATTATAGCTGAAATCCATAATGTTTTTAACCAGAATGTTGTTATTATACTCATCATGTAGTAGAAAATGGCATAAAAGAATACATTTTTGGACCATAAAACTAGCGCGTGAAGACAAAACAAATTGAGATTATTAATCCTTAAATTCATATTTGGAGACTGATTTGTCCAGAAATCTGGATATTTGCTCACATTCAGTAAGCAAACAAATGTTGAATTAAAAGTTTTATTTGGGGTTGCCCTAATCCACATACAAGTCCTTTTATATTAGTTATCTGCTAATACTTGCAGATGCAACAGTAATCTTTAGTTTAACGTTGACTAAATATGTATCTGGCACATTAAAATAACAGCTGTAGCCTACTTTGTCTGATATGTTATTTTTCACAAGCTACCTGATCCAAATACTGAATGTTTTGGTTTTGTTTATGAATTTTATTTATAGATAAGGTGTAGATTCATGTTAAAATCGGAGAAGGCAATTCCTGAATTTGGTGTTACATTATCGCCTACAGAAAATATGTATGACTGCCTGAACATTTGCAACTCTGGACTAAGTTTTAAAGTTGTTTTCCGATACTTTTGTCATTAATGTACTTCCATAAATTGCCTGTATGTACTGCAACATCAGAGTGATCATCAAGACGTGCTCCCTGTACCCGTCTCACTGGGTGGGGAGAGAGCAGTGTCTCCTCTGCTGTGGAAACAGACTGGCTGTGGTGAGACAGAAGAATAAAGATGGAGACCCATTCATTGAGATACGCTGCAGGAGACCTGAAAAGAATGAAGGTAAAAAAAAAATCTCATCACTCTTTCATAAATGAGACCGTATGCTCTGCACGCCTGCAGTACAGACTACTGTTCTTCCCTCAGAGTTTCGGCAGTTGTGGGATCTGATCTTGGCCGTGATGTCCAAGCTGTTTGTGCTGTCCAGGCAGTGGCCGGGACTGACTCAGCAGGTGCACACACCTTGTCCAGAGAGAGACTGTCCACACTATTTCACCTGGAGGGACTTGCAGGAGCTCAACAACATTGACTTCTACAACCTGTAAGTGTTACAACAATTCTCATGCAACAGTTTTTTTTTTTTCCAAAAGATAAACCCCTGATCATTTTTCAGAAAATTAGTTAGTTAAACAAAACACCATTCTCTTGAGTGTATTTACAGAATCTTATCACACCTGCTCACCTGCATCACAAAATATTACTACAGAAAAAAATGTATATTTTTAACCCATTTACAAATAGTACGGATTTATTGAGATAGTTTTGTCAATGCATTGTACAAATCAAATGAGGAGACATGTCAGCCTTTAAATGAAGAACGGAGACTGAAGAGAGAGCGTGATGTCCCTGATCTAGACGGTCAGAGATGTTTTGAAATCTGGGAACACCTTTCAATTGGTTCAACAACCCTCTGGGTTTTTGAGAGATGGCCAGGGTTTTATATCTCAGACAGGAGGAACAAAATTCTAATATTCTTTCCCGTTGGGTCCTACCATTGATATTTCTCTTGTCTTTGTTTTGTTTGTTTTTTAGCGTGAAGGAGGAGAAATTAGTTTGCCAGGGAGGCCATACACGACGGACAGCACTGATTTTTCCAAAAGATAAATAAATGTCTGTGTCTGTGTAAGGTAAAGAGGCAAAAAAAAAGTTGTGTCGTATTTACTTTAATCTTTAGTTAAAGTTTTGACTTCAGTTCCCAAAACATGTAAAACTGAACTTTTAACAGCGTTTTATTTTTTTGTGATTGTTCAGAAATCAAATAAATGTGGTATAAAGATTTATATGGCAACTTGAGTTTTTTTGTTTGTTTTCTTTGTCTGCTTGTGTTTGTACCATTTGATTATCGTTAAAATGTGTTCTGATTATGAATGTCGAGAATCCACAACTTATATCCCAGCAGGTTCCCTCCACATCAACTCATCAACTGATAAAATATGCCACTTCTGAGAGCAGGATGTCTCCAGAACATTCAGTATGGCTCCAAGGTTTCTCTTCCTTTGCTTCTCTTCCTTATACCTCAAAGGGGGTTTGTGGAGGGGACGTGGTGCATCAGCTGCAGGGGAGAGCTGTGGGGAAGGCGCAGAGAGAGAGAGCAGCACCAGGTGAGAGTGATTCGCACACCTGCATCCTGCTGACTGATCACTCTCCCTAGTAGTGTGCTGGACCTGGTAGAGGAGGTTGTGGAGAGTGGAGAGAACAAGACACATCCGCACAGTGAAAGCACCCACAGTGGCAACAGACCTGTGCCACAGGGATGGACTAAGACATAATAATCACCATAACATAACCCTCTCATAGGAAGCTCCACTCTTTTGTCTCTCTCACCAGCAGACACACACCTGGAAACCATTTGCTTGTTGGGAGGTAACGTATATGAGTAGGAACAGTCAGTCAGTATCTGTCTTGACATGTGTGCAGTGTGGCTAGTGAACAGGCCAGTCTCCTAGGAGTCACATTAAGTTTTTACTACAGATCTTTGGTACTTTTTATGATTTATGCTAATATATGTTTGTGTTGTGTATTGTGTTAATACATTACCTTAGAACAGTGGTTCTTAACCTTGTTGGAGGTACCGAACCCCACCAGTTTCATATGCTCATTCACCGAACCCTTCTTTAGTAAAAAATAAAATATGATTTTTTTACTGGTGCACAAAATGAACCGTGCATTAACATCACCTTGTTCAAATAACAAAACCAACACAGTGCATGAACTCACAACAACTTACCTCAGTGTGACTTCTGCTGTTGCCTTTGAGAGACCAGTTCAGATATGCGTGGCTTCACCTTGGCAAGTGCCAGTCTCATGTCATTTTCACAGCAAAGTCTGTTCCTTTTCTCAGTTTTTATGTCCAGCATCCTCGAAAACGATTGCTCACAAAGATATGTTGTAACAAATGGTATAAAAAATTCCAGAGCGGAGGCTCCACCGAACCCCTGAGACCAACTCACCGACCCCCTAGGGTTCGATCGAACCCAGGTTAAGAACCACTGACTTAAACTCAATCCTGTCAAGAACTATTGTTCAATAAAATTGTCCAACCAGAGTCAAAATCCACTTCTCTGCATTATTCTGTACCGCTAAGGAACCTTTACCACCCTAATCTAGTTTTCATTAGGGGTTCTAACCTTATGCAGCTTAATCCAGTTTTGCAGCACACTAACGTCACTACTTCATCCTGGTCATACATGTTTATATAAAGCAATGCATGTCTCTTTTTTTTTTTTTTTAAATCATTGGAGCATCTCTTTGATAGAAGCTGTGGTTTTAGGAAGTCTTGAAGAGAGAAAGGAGAGTAGGGTGGAAGAATGAGCTGAAGGAAAAGTCAAGAAGAATCCTTCCCCCTCACGCACACTCAAAATTTCTTTAGAAATTTTCTAGTTACTCCTCAGACTTCCTGCATTTCTGACGCAGCCTTTGTATACAGTGTCACCCTCTGCTGGTTTCTCTCTGACATGACTGACATTCTATCCCCAATGTGTTTGTTTTGAGCGTGTAGTTTTCTTTCAGGATTAAACTACAGTATGTAGATCTTTAAGTGAAATTACACCTGTTACATGCAGACCAGCCACAGAGATTTATTTTTAATATATTCAGTTTATTTCCAATAAATCCAATCTGATCCTGACTGGTAGGTACCAAGCTGTGGCCGGTATCCACATCTCTCTCTCTCTCTTTTTTTTTCATCTGGATTTTTCATCCACTTCCCAGCCCTCTTCTCTGTGGGAGCTCCTGCTGCCTTCATGGTCTCCTTGTAAACTCCACGTTTTTCATGTCATGCGTGCAATGTGTTGTTTTTGAGTGTGTTTAGTTCAGAAGACAAATTACAAATTATTATGTTGTATTAAGTTTTCTTATGATGAAATGAAGTAGGATAGAGTGAGGGGAAAAGGGGTTAGGGTTGTAAATGAACTGATTTTAAACTGGCACACATGAGGGGGGCTTGTTTTGTCCATAAACAAATTGGAACAATCACTAAAGGTGTCCGGCTTAGCCCACCGCTAACTTGAATGGGGATAAAATAGTGTAATCATGTGGTTCCAAATGTTATCGGACCCAATGGATCAAACGCTGATAGTGAAATGAGTCATTTCACAGGAGCAGTGACACTAACAAAAACATATCCACCATTTGACTTCTTTCAAAATGTAAGCTTGAGGGGAAAAAGACTTTCTGGGCCAGCGTGTATGTGATGGACGCCGTTTCTGTTGTATCTTCTAGATTGTGGCCCCAAAACAGTAAAATGATTTAGATCTCAGAAGCAGAATAAGAAGAAATACTTTATTAATCCCCGCAGGGAAATTGTGTTTGTTACAGCAGCTCCCAAACAGTAAGTGAGATAGTAAGTATTAGCAAGAAGAACATTTGGATAGTAACATCCCAAGAAAAAACTTTAACACTACACACCTATAAGATATCATATCTATTATGTCAAATAATTTAGTATTTCAATTATGTATTGCTGAAATCTGATCTGAAAGCATCATAACTATTAATTTAACTGACTGTGTCTACAACAGCCCTTTACATAGTAAACATCACCCACAGGTTTCTGAAGAACTGTTGTAAAAGCTTCAGCGGTCCTGCCTCAAAAAATGGGCAAAGATGTGGATCGTCTGTGGAGCTCAGGCTGGTGAATAAAGCCTGGTTGCTCAATCAAGCCACCTGTAATGGCACCCACCTGTCAATCAAAGTGACCATGCTCCTAATCCTACATAACTTTAAGCCTTGATATAATTTTTAACAGGTGAATGATTATAAAGATTCACCCTCAGTACAGTTGTTATGAACATTGAAATTAGCTATAGAGACCAAAACAGTTTTTTGTACCAGGCTGTAAACATGTTTATTTCTGCTGTGAAGTTGTGAATATTAATATGGAGGTTATGGAGACTGACTCACTTCTGGAGCCAGCCTCAAGTGGGCGTTTGGGGGAACTGCAGTTTTTGGCACTTCACACAAACAATCCAGTGCCTTCCCATCAAAGCATGTCACTTTTAAACATTTTTAAAAATATAATCATTAATAATAAACTAATAAAAAGGTAACAAATCTTCATAAGGGTCTGTTGTTGCTTAGAAGGATCAATGACGTGCGTAACACACTGCACAATCTTGTTGGTTATGAATATTATACAGGCTCTCTCTCTCACAGTTCTGCTGAGTTTCCATATTTCCCACAGTCTGCGAAGGCAACACCCTATCGCAGCATCGCTAGACCTCTTCAGGTGTTTCTCCTGAGCCGCCGCGCACAGCCGAGCCAATGGAGGGACTATAACGCGGCGGCATGGCGGACCGAGAGAACAGGAAAGGCACCCCGCCGGCTGGCCGCAACATCCAGGTGAAGTCCCCGGCCGGCTTCAGGTAAGAACCCCGGCGGAGGGAGCCCTGGGAGGGGAAAGGGGGTGGTGGTGGTGGTGGTGGTCTTGTGAGGGCTGTGAATGAGCGATGAGCCAACAGCGCTCTGCAGAGCTGAAGGTGCTGATGCTGGCTCCTCGGAGCCCGCTGCAGCTGCGCTCGGCTCGGCTCGGCTCGGCTCAGCTCTGCAGATTGAAGTGGCATGTTTTTCTGTTTGGGCGTGTCTGCTCCCCCGAGGACCGAGACGAGCTGCCTGCTCCCTGCTTACACTACAAGAATACATTTTCATACATACTTTTTTTTTTTTTAATCATCTGCTCCAACCCCCCCCCAAAATAATCATTTGCAATAACTGGAAAGAAGCATTGCGAGTTCCAGCTTCGATTAATCAATCGATATTTGCTGCTTTTTTTCCTGACATCAACATGTTTTCGCTTAAGCACAGTCTCCCTCTGTCCACAGGAGCTTCATTATGAGCTTGCTTTACAACAACACATGCTGATTTAGTGTAGTGCTGTCCCTGTAGTCCAGCCGGTGGCTTAATGTATTTGTGGTGCACACTGATGTTTTTATTAACAGTACACACATCACATGCATCTCCTATCACTATAATAGGCTATTAGAGAAACTCACATTGTGTGTGCAGGACTGAGTGATGAGTTTACAGCAGCCCTGTCAGAGCTGTAGTACCTTTCCTGTCTTGTTTGGATTTTGAATTGATTGATGAATTTTAAAATATTCTTCCAACAGAGACCCATCGCTGCAGATCTGTAGACAAGACAAATGCCCAAACATCTAGAGCGAGACCTAAACAAATGACCCAACATACAGACAGTAGACAATACCTGCACCAACCTGCATATGTGCACAAACACACACACACACACACACACACACACACACACACACACACACACACACACACACCACAATGCAGCAGTGCAAATCAGGATATATACAGAGGTCGGTGAATTGACCATAAATAAAAAAAAAAAAACTATAAACAGAAGATGAAGTTAAATGGATAACTAAAAATGTAAATAACTAGAATGGTTGCAATAGAGTAAAATGATATAATAGAGTATAATGGGGTCTCAAGACTGGTTCACCAGACATAGCAGCGGTTTGTAAGGACGACATCAGCCCGGAGGTTTGGAAACAAAACAAATATTCATATTTGTAGAATAGAGATGGCATATTTGTTAAATTAAACTAAATTAATTAATTACTCATTTAGTTTTTTATGGTAAAAAAAACTGGCAACTAGAATTTTACCGTAATAAATATAACTTTTTCTGCTATGGCAGTAATATGATATTAGTGCTGTTGGATTTACAGTAAAGGTTGCCATTTCATTCCACATTTTACCGTATAAATGCAAGGTTGTTTTTTTTTCATTAAAAGATGACACACATGCTGTATTATTGACATTTCACAAGGTTTTGCCGTGAAATATGACAGTGTTTTACTGTACAATTAACAGTCTGCCATTTAAAACACTACTTCATTCTGTATAAATTACCTTAAAATTTTTGGAATATGAAGTTTTATATTTTGAATATTTCCTGGCAAATTTTACAGTATTTTGCTGTCATGGTTTGACAGTAAAATCTATAGACAGTGTCTACCAGTCTTTTCTGCTTTTGTCTGTTTCATGTTAGTCTCCGTCTCTTTTGATTGTCAGACTGAAGAATCACTTCAGGCATTTTACACTCATCGTAACAATAATCAGTTTCATAAAATTGTCATTTCTAGGTTAGTTGATTATGAAAATAGTGTTGCAAATACCTACAGCAGAGGTTACCCAGAGTTCACCAGGTGATCAGTCAGAGCTCATTGAGCAGCTCAACATGTCAGAGAGCTGAGCAGGGCGAGGGGATCAGCTGCATGCTGTTGACAGAAACAGACACACACACTCTCAAACATCCTTACATCCTTTCATGGGGAGAAGCTGTGATATTTCATTGGCATTACTTGGTGGATGGTGGCTTGTGA
Source organism: Larimichthys crocea (assembly GCF_000972845.2). Taxonomy (NCBI): domain Eukaryota; kingdom Metazoa; phylum Chordata; class Actinopteri; family Sciaenidae; genus Larimichthys; species Larimichthys crocea. Next base: position 5,568,911 of record NC_040018.1, read on the forward strand.
TCATTAGTCCCCAGGGAGACCACAACACACACACACGCACACACACACACACACACACACAGACACACACAGAAACACACCCTCAGGCTCGCCGTGTCCCTGTCTCATTATCAGAGCTGCACACAGTCATCCTTCTTCAGTTTTTCATCATTTCTCCGGTGACACCACAGTCGTTCCAGCAGAGTTTGATTTGTCTGACATAAAAAAAAAATATATAAATAAAACGAAATAACAACCTCAAAGTTACACGGAACATCAATAAAACTCTGAGGAGGGGAAAAGAAGCAGTAGAAGCAGTTTGGCCCTGTTAAACATTTTATAATCAAATATTTTAAGCTGGAAAGACAATTAAAAAAGAATAAATGAATTGCTTTAAAGCAGGAGTTTCTCATCACATGAGTATTTATTGACATTTTTTATTGAGTTGTAGTAGTGCCAGATAATCCACAACCTCAGAGTTGGCCTAGTCCCAGAGCAGCCATATGTTGGCATCCGTTCCCGCCTGCCTACACACACTGTGGTCGAATCCTGTAGTCTTTTCCCGACCTGCTGCTGTTAGAGAACAGGCTGTCGATCTGCTGCTGCCGTCTGTGCGCCTCTTTGTGTGGAGACATTCAGTGACTGAGCTCGCAGAAGCAGCTCACATTTTTTAAATGCAAAATTCAATCCACTGTTTCCAATTTTTTAAGGGACGGATCAGCGGGGAGTGTGGACAGCTAACGGAGCTGAATGAAGACTTACTTTTCATATTTAGGCGAACTGTCCCTTTAAATTCTCCCACACTGCATTGATCATCTGTGGCACGAGAGGGCGTAGCAGGAGACTCTTTGACGTTAGCACAGTGTGTGTGTGTGTGTGTGTGTGTGTGTGTGTGTGTGTGTAATGCAGCATGTAAGGAGCAGTGGGACAGTGTAGGATTGCAATCCATGCTGTAGTGCCTTATTGGGGGAGGGAAAAAAAAGGAACTGATGGCATCTGTGACCTGAAACCAAAGATCCCTCTTGAGGCAAAACTAATCCCTCTCACAAGCAATCAATATTTTCAATATTTAAAATTAATCATGGCACACTAACAATTTTTAATTCGTGGAGATTTAGATTTTGTTGTTTATACTTTTCTTTTTTTTTATCCTTAAATGGGAGTTAATGTCATTACTGTAAGTGATGTGATGTTGTTCGATCAGCAGTACATGGATGATGATGATGGAGTATGCTTTGTTAAGTCTGCAGTCAGGTCTGATCTTTAAGATAGACTTGTCCACATGGTTGTCTGCAAGTGATCAGATCAGATTTGACATCACCTGCCTATCTTCTGTGGTAACGACAGTGACTGTGTAAGCTGGTGACATGGCTTTTCAACATGGAACCAGCTTTGTCTGTACAGAAGCCTCCACCTAAAGTACAGGCAAACAGCTTATTTAATGTTTGTCTGTCCACGGACTGTTGTTGTCTGTTTTTTGTCCCGGTAGCAGCTGCATGATTCCTCCCGGTTGTTCTGATGCACTTCCATCACTTTGGATTTGTTGTTGTGTGTCGGGTTGCGAGTGACACTTTGAAATCTGAAGCACCTGAAATGAGACGCATCTGTGAAAATCTGACTGGAATCGCATTTCAAACCACCTCCAAATGTGGATCGTATCAAAGTTCATGTATTTTTCTTTTCTTTCTTTTTTTTTACTTACTGTGTCGGTATGAAGTTACAACAAATACATTTTGGATGAAAGAACAACGACCTGGGAATGAGAACGCATTTAGGATTGTTTTGAATTATATCCAATCGTGCAATTGAATATGTGCTTGTAGTGACTACAGCATAACAAAATGTTTTATGGTTGTCATAGCATTTAGTTAAGGTTAGGGAAATGTGATTGAGGCGATCTTTCCCAGACCTCAACCAAAGTTCTTTTAGTAAAAGGACTCGGTGCCTAAGCTGGGGAAGCGGACCCATGTCTCTCGAACCCACCATCGACTCTGACCACGAGGCATTGACTGTCATCCAGGGAGCCGTTATGTTTAGTAGCACAATGTACTTGGGGAAACAATATAATAATGCTGTATATGAAAGTAGTTTCTTGGAGACAGGGTTGCATAATGTCATATGAACTAAACTAAAATATTAAAACTTTCACGTGGGAATATGTTTAATTGCCTCTGCATACTAAAAAGCCTCCTGGCAAAAAGTCACGACTACCTTTTTGAATTATTAAATTTCCTGCATTTATCATGTGGGAGAATAGCATGATCATGTTATTTAGATCATGCTCTGTAGTCTGTGATCGCACGATGTGAAGAAATTAGCTAATAAAAGCAAAGGATCTAAGCAAATGTTTTCAAATGCACAGATCACTGAATAATCAAATTGACAGAGCAGAAGTGTTCATGATCTCACCCCCTCTCTCTCTTTCTTTGCTTTTCATCTTCCCACTGCAGCCTCCACACTTGACATGACTGCTGACAAGATCAGCTCAGGCAGATGGATTCACAGGGTGTGGGATATAAAAGGGGAGAGAGAGAGAGAGAGAGGGAGGGAGGGAGGGAGGCGAGGGAGGTTAAGCAGATTTTGAAATGTCAGATTCGTTACATTTATCTTTCAGGGACTTTCATGTTTTCTTAAAAAAAAAAAAAAAAAACTTTTCAGAGTTTTCAAGCAGGATTGGCTTTCCGTCTTTTTATCCTCAGAGAGACAGACAGAGAGAGATCGAGTGACTGAGACAGACAGACAGACAGACAGAGAGAGAGAATTTAAATTGGGCTGATTTGAATTTCACCCACAGCAGTAGCTGACATGGTGGACGGTTATTGCTCCGGTTGCAGTTCCCTCCACGCTGATTATTTACTCCTGTCGCTCATTTCTGCTGACACGGCACGTTCCCCCTAATGGCACCTCCCCTCTGCATATAGTGCATCTCTCTGTCTCTCTGTCTTTGTCTCTGTCTCTCACACCTTATTATCCTTAAAAAAGGAGTTATACATTTTATATCCTTAACCGAATTACGATGTGTACCTTTAATTCTTTAGTGTCGAATTCATCTTGTTTTTTTTTTAAGTATTTTTAATACAAGATTGTATCTTATTTTGGTAAGACACTAAATCATTATAGCCTGTTTTCCATTGTTGAAGAAACTCTGGCCATAAGGACTCCAGACATGTCTCTAAAATGAGCCTGTTTAAAAATATATAATATTTAAAAAGGGATTTTGGAAAATATCAGTTCCAAAATGAATAGTGTGTCATATGTTTTGACTTAAATGTGATTCTGTCACATCAGACTCATTATTGGTGAATCATCTCAGTGTGGCAATGTGAGGACAAATAGTCGAATGTGTGTATAAGGTGTCACCTTCCAGGCTTTATAGATAAAGCTTGCCCTCTTAGCCAAGACAGGCTTAAGATGCCAGCCGATGATCTGATCATGGTTTGAATGCAAAGACAGTATACGGCGTGGATGTCACATCCGTGACGTCACCCATGGGTTTCCGAAGACCTATTGTGGAGCTCAGTGTGGTGACTCCGGCCGCTCCCATCTTTGTAATCCGGTCTCTGTCGGCTGTCCACTAATCCGATAATGGGCGAAGCTGTGTACTTTGGGTGGAGTTGAGGCAGGCTGAATGAAGCCTGTATGCTCAGACAAGCCTGTAACCTGTCAATCAAAGCAGCCATGCTCTTAGTTATGAACATATCATCATCTATAGAGACCAAACATGTTTATTTCTGCTGTGAAGTTGGACATTTTAACATGGGGACTTATGGAGACTGACATGTTCTCTAGCCAGCCTCGTGTGGCTGTTCAAAGAACTGCAGTTTTGACCCTTTATCGATGGCTTCATTTCATAGCAGCGGAGGTTGCCTCTTGATGAAACATCTTTCTCTCTCTCACACACACACACAGACACACACACACACACACAAACCTGGGATTCCTCGCTCTCTTTCTTTCTGTCTCACAAGACAAAACATTAATATTTATTTTGCTCAGACACAGTTTGTGTGTGCTCTGTGTGTTTTTAGAAGATTTTCTTCTCGTTCCGTCAGCTTGTTGTTTTTCTTCTTTCTGTGCTCAGTCAGTGTTTGAAGCTCTTCTGTTATGTGTGTTTGTGTATATGAGAGTGAGAGAAAGCCAAAGAGCTCCATAGGTTCTGGCCAGGTGCCGAGAATGTGCTGTATGGCCATATGGCTGCGTGTTGGTAGCTCCGAGTGTAGAAAAATTAGGATGCAGTGTCTTTGACCCAGGGCCGGTCCTAGCTATGGGCAATGTGGGCGGCCGCCCAGGGCGCATTCTCCGTGGGGGGCGCACGAACGCCCGAAAAAGCAAAAAACCTCGGTAATTTTTCGATACCGCTCATTAAATCAGCGGAGCGGGCGCCCCGGGAGCGGGGTGTTGACAAGGCGGAGTGGGGCGTCGGACAGACCGATGGGGGCGCACGCATCTAGGGGCGCATGGCGCATCCAGGGGCGCACTGGCGGCCGTGAGGGCGCACGAGAAAATGTTCGCCTCGGGGGGGGGGGGTTCGCCCAGGGCGCAAATGTGGCCAGGACCGGCGCTGCTTTGACCTTCCAGAAGTAATGTTTGAAGCCTTTTTTTTTCATAGCACTGCTTCTTATTGGATCGAAGCATGTGTGTTAGGTTGTAATGGATGTTTCATATGAAAACATGGATGAATGAAATGCTTTAGTCCTCATTTAAAGCTACAATCATTGATTTCTGTCCACCAGGGGTCGTAAAAACAAGTTGACAGACAACTGAAACATTAGAATAAAGTCGATATATATATTTCTTTACACATTTTTTTTCAAGCTTTATTTCCTAAAAAAAGTTTTATTTACCAAACGCCACCCCATATTTCTTTACACATTTACAGATTTGATTATGCAAACACAGTGTTAAAACTCTCCACTCACACTTGTGAAGAGTTTTGCTCCAATAATGACCCCACAGTTTCAGTTATTTTAGCTCAGGTTTGGTCTCCTCCACCAAAAAACCCCCCAAAACAATCTCAGCTTGAGTTGCTGAATGTTGCACTTTCTTCACCCGTAACTTTTCACTTGATTTGAACTGATCAGTGCTGCTTGGACAGTCTCATTTGTGTTATTAGAGTGATCTCTCTCAGCTGCATTAGCAAACTGAGATACACCTCATTGCTTCATGAATTCATCGAAGCGTTTGGTGGCTAAAATGAACACGATGCTCTATGTACAGCATTATTACCTACATACAGTGCATATGCTCTGGTCTATGAGATGCTGGCAGGAGGTTTTAAGGTCAGCTGGGTTGACGGGGTTAATGGAGTGTACAGTACAGCGCTCACAATTTCACACTCGCATTGATTTTGCGAGGAAGCTTTAGCAGCTGCCTCAGCAAGGAAAGATCAGCGCAGGTTAAAGAATAAATCCAATTTATTATGACTTTTTTTTGTATGTTTTACCTTGATATCTGTCGGCAATATTAATGTTGTGTTTATCAAGTTATTGGCTTAAATCTGGGAACACAACAGACACGCAACAGGGCAAACCCAGAGGTAAGCAAAACCAAAAAAGTATAAATAAGTGGGAATGAATTAAAGACAAAAACAAAACAAGTCCAGATTATCTGGATAAACTGCTGGCTGCTTTAGTTGTTGCCCACTCTTCTGACTTCTTTTGTTTTATGCCCTGTCACTTGTCTTTTTTATCAGTGTCTCCGTGTTGCTGGAGCTCAGCAATTACCTCGGGAGAGTGCAGAGCTATCTCGACTGATCGAGATAATGCCGGAAAGTACAAGAACAGGCTTCGCGTTGTACTGAAAGAGAATTTTTCCTAAAAGAGGATGAATGGAGAGAAAGGGCGGAGAGGAAAATTAGGAGTCTTATGATCAATGGACTTCATGAATAATTGAGTATGACAGTGTTTTTGCAGAGACAGAGACAGAGAGGAGTGTCTTCTTGTGCTGATGTTTTGGCACTGGATGATTTGCTAACAGCAGCACTTTCCTGCAGTGGCGTAGTAAATCTGATGCACACCGGACAGAGTAAACATCAAGCGGAAAAAGAGAGAGACGAGAGCGAGTGAGGAGCAGATTATATAACATTACTCCTCTGTGGCAGATTCGGCTCCTCTGCTTTGAATAATTCCCCACCCTACATCGCTCTCTCCCCCCCCCCCCCCTCCGGAATAGCAGCAGCAGCAGCAGCAGCGGTGACGGGCTCTGAATCGGACGCCTCTCCCATCGACCCGGACGAGCTGCACCACCCCCTCCTCCTCCTCCTCCTCCTTCTCCCTCTCCTTCAGCTCTCTTCCTGCTTGCTCCTCCCTCTCGCCCACCCACCCTCCCTCCTTCACTTTCTAACCCTCTTGCTCCTTCTCCTCCTCCTCCTCCTCCTCCTCCTCATCTCTCAGCTGTGGATGCCCTCCTCACTTACAGTATGGACTCGGGAGGGGAAGGAGAAGAGGGTTGGATGGAGGACCAGTGGGAGAAATGGTAGGGCATCTCTCTCTTATTCTTCTCTCATTCGTGCATTTTTATTTCTGTTTCACTGGCATGCAGCAACATGGCTGTGTGTGACCTTGTGTGTGTGTGTAACTGCTAAATACGCCTGTATCTCGCTATATGTCGTCTCCGTGCATCTTAAAAGCTCAGGGCAGGCATGCCCTTGAAGGAGAGCAGATGCATATGGCCGCGTGCGTGCAGCAGAGGTTGCTGGTTTATGTTAACCAAAAATAGTACCAGTGAAGCCTCAGAGGAGAGCACTTAATGTTGGTGTGTGTTATAGCAGCATTGCCGACGTAGGAAATGTGTGTCTTAATGTATGAGTAAGGTGGTTGTTTTCTCTGGATGTGGTGACAGGATGGTCCTGATCCTAATCCTTGTCTTGGTCCTGTCCTTGCAGGAGGACATCACTGATGAATGACAGACAGCGTGCAGCCTTGTAATCTCTCAGCAGGGGTATATATTTGTAAATTATTAGGGAGAGATTAGGTAAAAAGATATGGGTGAAGGTATACATGCATCTGCTGTGACAAACGCTGGGCTTGGTGTGTATGAGAGTGCGAGTTGACTGAATCATAACAGCACGTCACAGATGCTAGTCCTGTGAGGCTGTAACATGGTAAGAGATGTGCAGGTGTAAAATATTTATAGTTATAGCGTGACTGTTCTGCGTTTCACTGATGCATTAGCAAATTTGGCAATGAATACATAAAAAAAAGCAAATTTGGGAGGAAGCAGGATTCAATTTTTTCACCTTTTTTTCATTTTTTATTCATCTCTTTTTTTTGCCTTGGAGTATTTTGGTCTGTAATTAGCAGCTCATTTGCATTTTTCTCTTTAGTTTCTCATGCTGGAAGCATTTTCCTGATCTGTCTTCACCACAACACAACCTTTTCCCACTGTAAACTGCAAGAGCAGCAGAGAATCCAACAACTTGTAGGCCCGTGGGAAAGCTAAAATCCTGGTGCAAATCAGGATGAGCTGCTAAAACGTCGACCCTCATCCACATTCGACCTTGTGTGCTACTTATTAAATAAAAGCTGCAGTCAACACTTAGAAACAATAGGTAAATACAGTGCTGTTTGCATCAGGGTCATAGCCGGATTCAGATAAAGACTAATGAGCCGGCCGGGCCCGTTATGGCCCGAGCGCGAGGTCATGCTGTCCTTCATTAACACAAGCAGAGAGGCAGGCCGAGGAGGCACAAACACATCAGTAGGCTGTCCTGTCACCTCCCGCTGTAAGAATAATGCAGGAGTTTATCCCAAGATCAACACAAACCGAAACATCCATCCTGCAGTGTTGCTGGCCTCTAAAGTCATTTAACAACAAACTGTGGGCATGTCTGCGATTTCATGTTTCTGAAGGGATGTTTTTGGAACCTAGATTTCATCCTACAGCTGATATTTCAGCAGTTATGTACATATGGCAAATTGGATCGTATCCGAGAAATGACAGAAGAGCAGTCAAGACTCAAACGTATCCTTCGTTGAGCCTTCAAACCATCACTGTATCCATTTTATACAGTAAACAGAGTTTGAGTGTAAGTCAGTGGTACACCTTAAAACACAGGGTGTCTACCTGAAGAGGAGTTTACATAATCAGCTAATTAAAAATCAATGTTGCTGTTATTGATACTGTGGCAGAGAAAGACCATACATACTGAGAACAGCACGTGTAATATTAAAATTGTCCCTGGAGAAATTATGGGACACATTAGAAGTAAAAGTAGCTAATGAGACTCTGATGTTGTTGAAAGGAATTTATATTTTAAGAGATTTTTGGCATCTTCTGAGTTGACTAAGATTTCTTGAGTGTCTGTTACACTGTTGCAGTGGCTTCAGCATTGAGCTTACATGAACTTTTACTCACATGCATGATACGTCTATTAACCTGTTAACTGTAGTTAAGTCAACTGAGCACTGTAGCATTTTGCATATCAGGTCCTGTCCTCATAAGTTGCTGCTTTGCATCCAGCTGATTCTCGGATGTTTATGCACGATTAACATTGTTATGGTTATAGGCGACGCAAAACACCCGCAGTACAAGTCAGTGCAGATCTGAAGCATCAGAAGTCAAGTTTTCTGCACCCAAACATCCACTTCAACCCTTCTTTCAATGACTTTTATGCTGTATAAGAACATCAGCCCCCCTGAATTAGAAAAAACATTCCCAGTGAACATAGTCTAGTTTCCTTTCTATCTTTTTTTGGCAGGGCATTTATAGCATAAATATTTATATTTTGTAGGATAGGGGGTTGGTCCAACAGATTTCACCATTCTTGGCATCTTCTCAAAAAGCTATAATGATAACCGGCTGTTAACAGAGATTAAAATGAGCCTGATATAACTAGTTAAAGTCCTGTGAAGTAACAGTGTCACAGTAGTGATGTTGGGGTCGGCATGTTGTTACTACAGTCCGGCTGATTTGCTGCATCTCACTTTCAGTGAGGATGACACGATGAATGTGTCACGGGGCTCTCTGACCTGGCGAACATCAGACAGTCTGCTGAGTCAGCCTGCATTGATCACTGTGTTGTGACTGGTGCCTGAGTGAGATGACAGTTATGCATCCAATGCCAGAGGAAAATATTCAGGGTTCGTGACTTTCAAGGTTATAGATAGGTCTGTTTAGTGATCTTTAATGAAAATTAGGTTTGGTGTGTGTGGTGTCTTTTGTTTATAGTATAGTCTATGCAAAAATAGGAGAGCTCTGGGGCATATTTGTAGCCCTAGAGGTCAGGTGTATCATATAACTGCAATCTACAATTGCTGGATGTCATTTCCCATATCTTAGACTATCAAAAATAAAAAGAATATGCCTAGAAATTTATCCTAAGGATTTAGGAGGACACCTTTTTTAGTATTAAAACCAAAAAACAGAGGGAACCAGATCTAGTTGGGTACTGTATGGCTCAGAGATTAGTAATTATTTTTAATTGGATGCCGGCATGTTTTTCTGACAGTTGCACACTGCAAATAATGATGTCAAACTCATCATGTGCTGCTGGGAATTTGCTCACAATAAGAGGAGACAAAGTACCAATGTGTGGCTTCATTTTACGAGAAAGATGACAACCGTGCTGGTTTTAATGTCTGTAAAACGATCATTTCAAGTAAATGTGACAACACTGGCAATGTGCTGAAACAGCTTTCTATGCAACGTGGGCTTAAATTCCAGGAAGTCTACACAAGAGTGACGCTGCTTCCCAAACAAGCGGCATGTCTGTTACCAGCGGTAAATATTCTGTCATTAGCGGCATTAACAGACTTTTTATTTGATTAAGAAGACATTGATTAAATCGAAAGCTGTACGAACTCTGATTTTATACATTCTAGACTAAGACATGATGAACAGTTGTGTTGACACTGAAAGCCAACTTTGAATTGATCAGGAATCAATAAGGAAATTGGTAAAGAGTCAGACCAACAAGCAGAATCGAAAATGGCATTGGTGTCAATGAAATCTTACGTATCAATACCTGTTTCAGACTTTAGGCACTTCAATACCCGAGACTGTTCTTCCTGAGTCTGGAACTTCTGAGGAGGTATTTTCGCTCCTGTTGAAAAAAGCGTCGCTGTACCACCAAGAAATATTTGACTAGGATTCCCTACCAGTTAACTCCAGTGCTTCTTACACCTGGAGTCCAAACCAGACGTGAAAAACAATCATATGACATATTCAGCATGAATATATGTATCACAAAAACAAATGGAGCATTTTAATGAGCATTATTCAACAGATGTTTGCTATGACCACTTAACGTGATCGTTGGGCTGTTTTGAAGTTGGTTTGTACAAGACACTTCTATAGTCGTAGGTGTATTATCTCCAGTAGACAGCGGGCAGTGTGCCCTCAGTTTGGAAAAGCAGACAGTGATCCTGGCACAGAAGAAGAACTGTGCATTGTGGATGAGGGGGCAGCAGAAAAACATGCTATATTATGAATACTTTCACCACTTTACCTTGTTGTCAGACAGCCTAACCCCTGTATTTTTATGCAGAAGCTCGCCATGCACTTTATTCCCCATAAAGATTAGACCACCAGAGGAATCATTTATGTAAACGGAGTGAAGTGAGTTCGGCTTGTTTGATGTGACCGCGCTCGACATTGTACGCCCTGAATGCTACCCTGTAACGTCTGAGCCTTGATGTGTGACAACATCATTCGCTCTGTATTATATTATGGTTTTGTTTTTTTTTCTCTTCCCGGGCGTCTGCATCTCTCCTTACCCACAATTCACTGCAGCAAAGGGGTCACCCTGTCCTGTCCAGGTGGTTTATCTCCCAGCATTTCATTTGCTCCTCCTCCCTCCATTCATTTGTGTCCCCATGACTCTCTCCATCCTCTCACTGTCCGCTGCCTCCATTTGCACTTTCCACTGGGTTTGATCTACAGCCACAACGTTGTTTCCTCTCACCTCTTCTTCACCGTTCCCCTCCTCCTTTTTGTCCTTGTGAAGGCCCAATTATAAGTCAAAACCTGCAATTCAGGCTCAAAATAGCATGACATACTTATGGCTGATTGGCTCTGATTGGCATTCATGCGTCATGTTTGCGGTCTTTCCTTTTCTTTCCTTTGATTTTCTTTACTCTCCTTTACTCCACCTTGCTCCTCTTTCCTGTAAGCAATGCTGATAACAGAGGGACACTCAGGAGCATATTGATTTTGTTCCTTTCCCAGGCATTGTCTGTATCGTAATATATTGCATTTGTAGTGAACTGATAAGCTTACAGTTTTTGTTTTTTGTCTCCGGCCAGCAATTCAATTTTGCTGGGGCAAAAAAAAAGTTCAGGTGGCGCCTTGAGTCAGACGTTGTTGCTCAGAGAAGGTCACGTCTGGTGGGTAAAGACAAGAACAGCTGGAGACAAATCGGCAGAGCTGATTTAGTTGAATGATAACCAGGTAGACAATGTGCAATGCTGAAAAAAATACCTTAAATCTCGAGTGTTTTAAGACACTAGTCAAGTGTGTTTTCCACTTAAGAATTCACTCAAATTAAATTTGACGTTTTGAATGTTAACACTGACATGAAAGTGAAAGGATTGAAATCAGACAATTAATTAGCTCTAAGCCTTTAAGCCTCTTGTAGCTAATTGTTTTGGTTCTCCGGCTGCAGTGTAAACCCACCGTGATGGTCGATGTCACTCATTAAGTTTGGCAATATGGTGTTGCCATCTTAGCTTGGTGGAGCCGGAAGCGACCAAATTTGGATGAGCGTGTAAGTTGGGTTAGATGAAAACATCTGAGGCAAAAAATAGGCAATACATTAACAGAATCTTGATTCATATTTGATTAGCACTGTGACTGCACAGTTTTAAGGTTTGATGCTGTGTGTTACACTGGATAGATAGATTGAAAATGGCTTGTCAGTCACAAAGTAGCAATGCCCTAATGCATATCCTCTAAATGGGACCATGATTTGCATAATGAACATCATTCTGCTTTGAAACTTGAAAATTGAGACTCTAAATTTGAGGGACAACTGTTCACTGAGTTGATGGTATATTGCTGTATGTTGTTTCCGAGTCTTTTTGCCCTGCAGTGGTTAAAAATATTTATTGCATTACATTGCTAATGCTGGTGTCACTCTTTCAACAAATCCCATAAAAATGCAATAATTCTTTTTGACTTCTGTACCCAGTTTGTGGCACTCTGCCCTAAGCCTATTCCTCAACAACACAGTTGTTGAGTTTTGGGTAACTCTGGTATAGTAGATTGTTGGGAACTCCTTTCAGCGGATTAGTACACATTTGAGACCTCCATGACCCTGTTGAGGATAAGCAGTTGCAGATACTGGATGAATGGATTGATAATACACATTTGGTGCATTAGTGAGCATCCACAGCGGCAGCATGGTGTACAGTATGGAGGGTCGACCCTTATCATTTGGTCTTTTGATGGTGTTTTTTTGACAGTAAGAACACAATCTGATCAGCTGCTACACCGTCACATGTGAGATCCTTTACTCGCTAACAATAGATTGCTAGATTCACATATGGTCTAGCTGTCTTCTTCTGTTTCTTTCTCTCCTTTCCACCCTTCTGCCTCCTTCTGGGCCTCATTATAGAGGTAAACAGATGCTTCTATCCAGGCTATTTAACTCCCATACCAGTCACGTGACGGCTATGGCTGCAGCTGTGCGTACTTTTGCAAGAGGAGAGACAGCTGCGGTGTTGATGAGCGGCCAGTGGCCAGAGATGATGATGTTCATGCAGCAACAGGGAGAATCGTAGCTCTTCAAACTCACCGGGTCTCTTTCACTGGTTTCTGTTGCGCTCCTTGTGATCGCTGTCATCTTCTTTTTCCTCCCTCTAATAACATTTTCCTGCTGTCTGTTATGCCCAGGAGACTGCCGGGGTAAAGAGATAAAAGGCGGACATAATTATAGATGGGGGAAAACTGAAGCATTGTTTACTGGAAGCTAATTGAATCCTGCCACAGACAGCAGGACTGTTCATTTCATGCCTGACACTGGAGTGATGTCCAGGCTTTCTGCAAGAGCAATCAAGACCTTCAAGACCCCTGTAAAAAAATAAATGGTTTCTTCCTTTGACTGACAGAACCAAGCCGTGTCGTAGGGAGGCAAGGGATGCAAAGGCTGACACTTTGTAATGAAGGGATTGTTAAGCTTGGACTGGTCGCTCAGTTGTTCAGTTATATCAACAGTAATACGCCTGATTGCCATTACATTTACACTGGTACTCCTGGTCCCCAGATGATAAATACTAACATATATATTTAGTCACCTTGGCTCATTGTTCCACACCACTGTCATGTCAACATTTCCGCTTTTACACAATAAATGACCAAATCATGCCATGGCGTTTACTGAGCACATACATGCTTCATCCCCAGAGGATGAACCTCCTGCATTTAGCTAAGAACATAGAAGCTCTATGTTTATGAATGAACTTGGAGTTTACATGCTGCTAATATGGCTTTTAGGTTTGTTAAATTCTTGATGAAATTGTTGATTTGTTTGTAACAACATGCACATTTGCATATGGATCTGTTTGTGTTACAGGCAAGAAGTAACTTTGTTCAGTCTGCTCTCAAGTCTGTTGATATTAGTTATGAGAGTATGCTCACCATCTGTGATGATGCATTTCCCTTTCACTCCACTACCACTGTAGAGTCAGTCTTCATATCACTGTTGATGTGTAGCTTTATTCAGGCTGCCAATACTTAACAAGTAGCTTGCGGCACTAGTCATATATCTGTCGTCACTCAGCAGGGATATGATGAGAGTGCTGACAGTTTTGTACCTTCATTCCATTCCTCATCTAAAATCTGAACCTGCTTTCACAAAAATCGTGAATGAAGAATTACACAGAAATGACTGATGGGTTGTTTGATTGTATTTCATGAATAAGAGCAGACAATATTCATTGAATAAGTAAGCTTTAGTGGAGGAATGAAGCACCAAAATCTTGTGATTTACTTCAACCCACACCCCCATTTATAATTCTAGACGAGTACTATATAAACCTTAAATAAATGGCCTATAATAAACTACAATGTAGTTCAAATCTAATATCAAACACTTATATTTGCTTACAACTACATTAAAAGTGTAATTTACAAGTTATTATAGGTCCAGTGTGTCAGAGGGGTTTTTTATTTACAGAAATGGGATATAAAACATCTAACTATGTTTTCATTGGTGTATTATCAGCTGAATATGAGCTACACCATATCCACCATGGTGAAATTCTATTCATATCTCATCTTACAAACAATAACTTTTATTTACTTGTGCACGTAAGGTAAGATATAGTCCTCATTTTTAATTATATACCCCCAAAATGACCAGAGCTTGTGATTCAGGTTTACATGTGTGATGTGCAGTTGGTGTTGGATTTTGTTTCTGGAGTTGCCACCCTGTCAGACGGAGAATCCGGTCAACAACAGATTTTGAGGTGTACTTTGGTTACTGATGAGTGCTGAAGGATTAACACTGATTTCACTCCCCCTCATCCTCCCCACGCCCTTCCTCTTTTCCCTCTTTTCTTCCCAATCCTCCCCTGCAACCAGGTTGACCCATGACATCAGCCTGGATGAGTTTGAAGATGACGACCTGTCGGAGATTACAGAGATCACAGACGAGTGCGGGATGAGCCTCAACTGCAATGGACCGGATATAAAGGTAAGCTGCCTCCACTGCCCAGCTGTGAGCGAACAAAGAATTTATTTATTTATTTATTTTAAATCAGCAGCGTCTTCTAAGTCAGAGGTGAATTAGAGCTGATTGCACAAAAGTAAGTACATCTGCATAGTCTACTTTCACACTGAGAGCAGATTCCTATATCAGGAAAGGATTCAGTCTTTAGATCTATTAAACTTTATCTATTAAGTCTCTAAGTTTCTTTCTCTTTTATCTATATACAGAGGTGTAGCAAAGGTTTACATCACTGCCAGGTAACTCCAGAGTGCCGCTGTTTACAATCTGCGATTTGAATGCTGACATTTAAACATGCTGTAGACTTCAAGCCAATATTGTGGTATGATTTGGGGTGGTGTGACATTTACATTTAGTCATTTAGCTGAATTTGATGCTGGCTGCAACAGGTAGCCAGAAGAGCTCAATGAACATGTGACCTTTTGGGTTGGTTGTAGCCCAGGTGTGCCGCCGTGTTCTGGATCCTTTGAAGGGGTTTCACTGTGCAAGGCCGGTAGGCCCATCAGGAGGGCGTTACGGTGATCTCGTCTTGAGATGACCACTTAATGACATGATTAGAGTGTTACATCACAGAAGAGAGTAGCAGCAAGAGGTGTAGTAAAACGGTTGTGCTACAGCAAGGTTCAGCATCGTGGCTCACCCTTTAGAAAAACAATGTTTAACAGTAGAGCAAAGCTGCTGCCGTCTGGTCTTGACTGATGTCATGTGTAAGTGGACTAAATGTCTGTCTTTGGCTCTGCTCGGCCACCTGCTGACCCACATGAATGCATAATGTCAGACCTTGATTAAGACAGATTTTGAACATCTGGATACGTCTTACGCACTTGGACCTTTAGTCTAGTATGACTGCTTTGCGACCATTCGGCAATGTTCGGATGAAGTTTGAGCCCTGCGAGGGGTTGGACTCTCCTCTCTGTGGTGTTTTGTCCTGAACAGCTGCTGTATTCAGCTTCCTGCCAGCAGAGGAAACCAGCCAGAGGCAGAGAGAGAGAGAGAGAGAGAGAGAGAGAGAGAGAGAGGCCTGACAGACGGTGACAGAGATGCGAGGTAGAAACCTTGAGTCTAATTATGTACGACTGCCCGGCTGCTTCCTGGTTATCTAAATAATTCACTCTGAGCTGTTTACTGTTAGAAACTTTGCTGAAGTGGAGACTTTGTGTGTGTGTGTGTGTGTGTGTGTGTGTGGCCATCATAGGGCTGACTAGCACCCTCATTTTCTCAGAGTTTTATTGGCATAAAAATGAGTGGGTCGTTAATGAAAACTGGAGCGCTGCTGAGAGAGAGAGAGAGAGAGAGATGTGGAGGGGTGAAGAGGGGGGAATATATA
The DNA here is from genome assembly GCF_000972845.2 of Larimichthys crocea. Taxonomy (NCBI): domain Eukaryota; kingdom Metazoa; phylum Chordata; class Actinopteri; family Sciaenidae; genus Larimichthys; species Larimichthys crocea. Next base: position 5,584,882 of record NC_040018.1, read on the forward strand.
AGCAGAGGTAAATTTATTATTCTATCAGATCTCTCCGGCTCCATTCCCAGTGAAACCATCACCACCACCACCATCTCCTCCATTCAGCAACCGTAACCAAGGCAACAAGAGGGTCGAGGGGCTTTTTTCAGTGTAATTTATGGGTGGGTGAGCCTTTTTTTATTTATTTTTTTTCTGTGTATTGGATTGATGTACTGAGCTGGTGGCCTGACAGATGAGAAAATTGCTCCGAGAGCGCCTGAAATATTTTTAGGTTGAAAAACCGGTTCTCACTCCTTCCGCTTTTTCACGTCTTCCTATCCCGGGAGCTAATTATAGCTCAGATTATTGAATGCGAGAGCTCTCTGCAGGAGGTGTGCATGTGTGTGTGTGTGGACATTGATGATTCATCCCCGTGCAGGGACCTCACAGAGATGAAAATCCAAAACGGCTCCTTGAACATAAAAACAGTTTTGACAGCAGCAACAAAAACAAACCTGTCACTGAGTGTCGTCACTCACAGGACATGAAGCTAACTATAATAGACAGATAGATAGATAAACAAATATCTGAGTTTTCTGCCCGGCAGAAGCTTTGCAGTGAGCTAAATGCACTTCCAGTAAAGGTTTGGTTAAGTTGGTTGGATAAGAAACAAAACATTTCTGACTACCACACCAAATATATGAAACATAACACCTTAAAACAAGAGTTGGACCAAAGGGCTAGTGTAGTAACAAGTAGTAGGAGGACAAACATTTTGCTTCAACAGCAGAACTAATATGCAAATAACACTTCCCACTGCAGCTCCTTCTGCAGACAGGACTGTTACAGCTACAGTATGTGGCAGTGTGTAAATATAGTTATAATCATACATACATTCATACATTATCTGTAACCGCTTATCCTCACTAGGGTAGAGGGGGGCTGGAGCCTATCCCAGCTGACATTGTGCAAGAGGCGGGGTACACCCTGGACAAGTCGCTGGTTCATTGAAGGACACATGCCATTCACACCTACAGGCAATTTAGAGTCACCAGTTAACCTATTAAGTGCATGTCTTGGACTGTGGAGGAAGCCGGAGCACCCGGAGAGAACCCACGACACGGGGAGAACTCTTCACAGTAAAGGCCCCAGCCAAGGTTTGAACCAGGAACCTTCTTGCCGTGCCACAAATATGAAGATCACAAAAGTTGATTAATTATTAGTGGGAACCATTTAGAAGATAAGTTGAATGAGCTTTGGTGAACCTTTATACAAAGTCCACCTCCTCCTGTGAACCTTCCAGACAGCCTCCACATCTTGGACAGGCTAAGTCTGAAAGCCTTCCCAGAAAACAACAACTATATTTTGACAGATTTCAGTTATATTACAAGAGGTTACTGCGGCTAACCAGGTCAGAATCGTACAACACAGTAATCGTAAGAACATGCAGTATGTACGTGAGTCAGAACATCCAGTGATCATTTTTCTCAGGAGTAGTTGGAGACAAAGAGTGAACACTAAATTCAGATTAATCAGGCGGACACTAACACAACTCCAAATGGATGTCTGTCTCTGTTCCTGCTGGATGTTTAGACAGACAGCTGTTGGATAACACGAGCCATGGTTTGTTCTGTGTGTTTTTGCGGGTTTCATTTTTTGCCTTGCGATTTCAAGGCGTGCATGAAAACACAGTTAGTCTCAAATAGTTTAGAAATGGAAAACACTTCAGCGAATTTCTGTTTCTGTCATGTTTCAGTCGTCGTCACAGATTATACAGACACAGCTTTGTCATTGCTTTCTGTTTAAATGTGCACAGTGTTCAATGGAGGCCTGGTCTGTCTAAAAATGTATAAGGAGGTGGTGCAGCAGCAGAACACCGAGGAGATTCAGGAGGGGTTGTCACTCGCCTTCGCTTTATGTATACACACACAAAGTGGTGACCTCATCAGTGAGCTCATCATCCCCGGGGAGTTTTAGGATGCATCGTCTCATCAATAATGGACAGTCGCAAAGAATCACTTACCCCCCCAGACAGGCGTGGCGTCTGCCCCGAGCAGGGAGGACATTCAGAGGGTTTGTATGGAGGGATCAGAGGGCGTGTCCAAACGTATGCAGATGTTTAAAAAGCAGTGTTACAGGTCAAACTGTACAACTTGTACAACAAGCTGACATTGTGACCTAGCCTATGACACTACAGCAAAATGAGCATTTAAAGTTCTTTTTTTTTCTAGATGCATCATTGCTATCCTTCATTCTGCCACCTACAACTGTATAGCAGCAGCAAAATACTGCCAAGAAAATGTTTTAAGCAGCTGAAAGAAGTTTACCGAGTTTCTGTCCCACATAGGCCAAATAATGAAGAGAAAATCCTGCATGCTGTTAAAGGATGACAAACCGAAACACCTTATTCATAAACAGAACTTATCTTTCCCAATGGTCCCTTCCACTTAGGGGGAACTTCCTAAAGACCCAGGAGCGAAACAATATGAATTAATAACCTGCGTTTTTAACTGCAGGCATTTGGGTGCCACACGAATGGAGGAACGGGTTCTAAATTAATTTTGTAGCTGTATCATATCTATAGCCAAGGAACTATTGGGGTAGAGTTACAGCAGCAGTGCTGAACTCCACGCAAAGCAAACATTTGTACAGGATTCATTCAAAAAAAAAAAGTCAGCGTGTACTGTTAATATAATAACTGCTGGAGTTTCTTCGTGATCTCTGATGAAATAAAAGAATGTTGCATTTTTTTAAAAAAGGCAGAATGATGGGCTGAAATGAAGCGTGACTCAATTTCATGAAGTGTCGGATTTTTCGGAAGCAGTTCCATCTTTAAATGCCGTGTCGAACATTTATTGGAATGTCACAGTGTCACAACATTAAATTAGAAACAAGGAGATAAAAAAGAATTCTGTGCCTCTCTTCTCTTAAATCTTGTTTGTCAAACAAAGCTGTAGCTTTTTTGTCTAATTTACATAATCTTTGCAGCTCCTCAGATTTAGTGGAAATACAAACATGAATGTTCTACAGTTGAACCCGGCTCTTTTGTGTGGGGACAGGAGTAGATGGCTTTCCAAATGTATCTGAATTAGTGTGCACATGGCCGCTGTTATGAAGGGTTAATGTGGAGCAGCATGAAGCATAAAGAGATTTGATGTTCCTCAGAGACACGAAATGACAACATGCGTTATCACGTCCGCTGTGTGTGTGTGTGTGTGTGTGTGTGTGTGTGTGTGTGTGTATTTGATTAGCAGTCACTGTGTCATGTGCAGGAGGTTGAAACAGTCATATGTCATGGTGGGGGTGGCAGATAGCGTGGGCAATAACATTAAGTAACTGTAGGAACACTCGACCCCAAGGCTGTATGTACACATACACACACATACGACAGGATTCAAGGCGTGTTATTCTGTCCAGACTGAGCTCTATTGTCACCCGGTGTTAGACAGAGACTGAGAAAAAGAAATGTAAAATCCCACTGAATCAACCAGAATTATAAAATCCAGCATGACTTTTTGTTGTCTGTCTTGTCTCTGTCTCTGTCTCTTACTTTTTGGAAACGTTTGATCGCATGTTTCACTCCGATTGCTGATTGTTTATGAGTCATATCAGCTGATATCCATCCTGTTTTGTGTAGGAGTAATAAAAGTGAAGTTCTGAAGTACCTTGAAAGTTGCCCCTTGTTTAACAAAGTGCCGAAAACATCCTTGAAATTCTAGTGAACCACATTTTGACGTTTCGCTCATTATGAATTGAATCTGTTGAGTCACAACAGATTTTTTTTTCTTTCTTTTTCTGATGTGTCACCCTCTATCCCTCCCTCTCATTTCTTTCTCGCCTTGATGAGTCCATTATTAAAAAATTAATATGACAGGGAAGTGTAAATTTAGTCCAGCATGGCTGGTAATTGATCTTTATTATACTGACTGCTGACTCCTCAGTCCTCCTAACCTGCTGGTAGGAACTGCAATCAACCACAAAGCTTTGTCTGATACAAGCAACATTTTTAATGTTTGACATCCATAAAAACATTTGTTCTCGTGTATGGAATTAATTAGAATCTGCAGATTAATTCCATACACGATATGCTACACTAAAGTCAGACACAAAACGAGATGATTGAATGCCTGTTTTTGCTGACTGGAAGGCAGCCTGCTGCCGAGATCTGCTAGTAAACAAATGTCATGTGCATCATGATTATTTTTGCCAGTCAGTGACTTGATCAGTGACTCAAATTATTTTATTATTATTATTTTTATTGTATATCATCCAATAACGATTGGCTGCCAATCAATCTGGACATCCCTGAAGTTTCTTTTTGCCTCATTTTCTGAAAATGCGAAGATAAAAATATATTATTAATACGCAAAAATATGGTCTGTACCTATGGTATGGTATTTATATTTTATCGAGACTAATGTTTATGGCAATGTAAACTACAGTGTAAACAGTCATGGCATCAAATTTAATCCAGTCCACGAGCTTTAATAATAATAATCGATATTTTTTATTTATTTTTCAGCCAGTGAAGATGAATGATGTTATTCAACTTTATGCACTTTATTAAGAGGTCTTAATTGCTTCAATGCACATCAGTGAAAAAACAAAAAAACGATCTCATTAACCTCTTCAGAGGAAGAGGGAGGGAAATATAGAGTGAGAGAGAGACGAAGCAGAGGAACAGCTCAGACACAGCGAGAGAAGGGAGAGCAGCAAAGCATTTACAAGAGGAGAAGGAGACCTATTGCCATGGCAACAGTCACCTACTGAACGTGTGAGAGCTGAAAATACATGTAATACAGTGTTGACACACACACACACACACACACACACACACTGCTCCCATGGATACTGCTCACGTCATCTCATCCACACATGGTAACAGCTGAGAGGCCGAAGCTGCCTCATCAACACAAACACAAACAAGAGAAGCCTTGCGTGTCTCTGCTGCGTCGTCTGTCATACACTGTATGTTGTTGTTTACTGATGTTAACATTCTGCGGCAGCACAAGTTGCTTCCATCTGGAATCGTGTTTTTAATCCACCTGATGAATTTAAGTCCCGTTTCATTCATTCTCCTCTTACCAGCTCTTGAGCAACCAGACGTTTCCTTTCTTCACCAGTTAGTGCCTAACTTTGCCATTACTTTCAGTAATGGTGGGACATACAGAAGCTTTATCAAAGCTCAACAAAAATCGGTTAAATGCTCTGTAGAGCTGCAGTATTTGTTGTAATTCTTTGTGATTTTATCTAACGATCATTTTCACGACATCATTTAAATCTGTCGATCATTTTCTCGATTAATCATCTTCACTAAGCACCTTGTCTCCTAGCAACAGGGGCTGGTGCTGTCATAATTGAGGTCAAAAAACATGAGAGGAAGAGCGGATGTCCACTGCATTAGCAAGTGAAAAAGGAGAAAAATGATGGCGGGAGAGTGATTATGATGATGGCATGAAGACAGAAAGTGGTGTGACGTGACTGAGATGAAAACACAGGAGAAAGAGGAGGGAAGCGTCTTCTCATCAGATTGTTTATGGGTACTTTCGTGACGGATGGACAGGATTGGTTTGTTGATGGATGGATGATTGTTGGACGGACAGACAGATGGATGAACATAGGTGGACAGACTGATTGGATGGAAGAACTCGTGACGAGATCCCTGTCTCGGCAGAGAAATGAAAGTCTGACATTGATCGTTGTTTCAGGAGACACAAAGTCAAACATTGAGTTGTGTTGAACCAGTCTGAATGTAATCCCTGGACTGTTGACTCTTGTAATAACCCTTCAGTGTTAAGAGAGCTTTACTGCAACATTTTCCCTGCATTGGTTTCAAGTCTGAATGTGGACGTTCAAGGATGCTGTTCCTGAATAGGAACACAGCTACACAAACACTTCCTATTGTAAAGGTTTCTGTGCTTTTTAGCACATCATTACAGCATCTTTCTTTCTTTCTTTCTTTCTTTCTTTCTTTCTTTCTTTCTTTCTTCAGAGAGAGAGAGAGACCTCTTGATATCTGTGATTGGTGTTCTTCTGCATACAAATGTGCTCGAAGGCGTCGCAAGCCGACGGAATTGGATTAACCTCCATTCCGTTCACCGACCATTACCGACTGCAGCTGAACACACACATGCTAATACCCAACTCTGCTTCATTCACAAAGGAAAACACACAGGTTATGATACAGTCAGAATGGAGGTTTTTGCATCTTTAAATAAACACGTGCTGTCCTTTATAAGAAAAGTTGAAACGTTTGCTCGTGCCCTTTCACTGCTGTTCAGTGAATGGATGTAGAGGTGGGTTAATATCAAAGGAGTTCAGCTCTGCACTCTGCATTGATTTTCTCTCCTGAAATAGTCCAGCCCGTGGTGAATGTTGTCATCTCGGCTCACTTCTAACGCCACTGATACTTTCTTGATCCTTTCTCCTGCAGATCCTAGATCAAACATTCATTTCCCGCATCAGTTTGAGCTCTGATCAGGCTTTTTGCTTAGCGTTGGCGTGGCTAAATAATTCATAGACAACTGATAAAGATTGAGGATCTGAGAAATAGATCAATACTATCCTTTTGCCATGTAATTACATATTGACAAATACTCATATCAATAAGTTATGGCTCACAGTCCTCATATTTGAATTAATGATCACAATTAATGGCTACAATTGATCAAGTCGATTGGATTATAGAAAATAGAGTAATTTTGTTCTATAAAAAAGCTTAAAATGAGATTAATATGAGTTTTATATGTGCATATTTAATAACATATCGTATTTATATAGTGATAATCCTACTTAATGTTGAGTGATTTTAGAGCCAGCAGCCACCCAGCTGGATTTTGGAGTTATAATTTTTTTTTTAAATGTTGAGATATATCTATATATATATTATATATATATATCTATATATATAATATTATTATATTATATATCTTATCTATATATATATAGATTATATTTGATTATGTTTGCTGTCACGTGACACTGAAATCAGCCTGATGATATTTCAGCTTTAGAAGCTTTAAAGTTAAAGCGACTTCAACCAGATTAGATTTAATGCGTTGTAGTTCTTATTTAGCATGACTGCATACGTTTATACTAGAGGCAAAGAAGGAGTTAAAGACTGTAATAGGCTTAACAGTGACTCTGTGTTCATGTCAAAGCGTGTACATCAGCAGACAGGAGGAGTTACAACGTGGTCTGTGTTTGCAGCTGCAGGGTTGGTGACGGGAAGTGAAACAGACTGTGTTGACCCAGTGCCCTTTGACCTGCTGTCTCCCAGATGACGCTTGTGTTTGTCACATGCTCTGATTTCAGCGGTGATATAAACGACAAAATGAAAAACAAAAAATGAACCAATTGTTCAGATTTGTTTCTGGTCAACAAGTCAACTTGTGGAATATTTGAAGAGAGGATTGTCATCTAAATCACCGTCTTTGTATCCGGAGATGATGTTTTCTGTGGCACATGGATGTCAAACCTTGACAAGAAAAGACTTCAAAGTTTAGAAATATCTCAGCAGGTTTGAAGTTATAGCTTTATATCACAATAGTAGTAATAGTAATGAGATATGTCTTCTATATAGGAATTATGAGATTATCATCTTACATTTATTTCTATTATTTTCCAGAGAATGGAATGATTTTTTCGGTCATGGGACTATTTCCTTCCATTTTCTCATGATTTAGGATTCAGCAGTCTTTCCTGCACAGTGATCCTTGTCCCTGCTAACTCGAATGTTGTCCTGTGGAAGCTGCAGACAGAAACGTACTAAAAATATATCATTAGCTGCCTTCCGGCAATGATGGTATAGCAGGTGTCGGTGTTTCCCTCAGTTCCATCCCTTACTGTGCAGGCACCCTGACCAACCAGGGTTACCAGACCGGGAGGTTTGCTGCTGAACCTCAGGATTTACCCAAGATGTGCAAAAACTAGGCTGGTTCCAGACCTATAAATCACAGTTCTCATCTGTTTTTGCAAGCAATTCACATAGTTCTAGTGCTGTGCTCATTTATGGCTGTTTCCCCAGTTAGAAAACAATCAAACCAAGCAGAACTTTTTAGACAGGACTGAGAATGGGGACAGCAATTGAGGCTGTACATTGGTGCTAAGGCTGATGACGATGACATAGTTTCTTAGTTTCATCGTTTAAAGGTATTTGGTCTTTTAAAGTATTGGACAAATTGGCTCAGAGCTCTTATAATTGATCTTTTGGGGATCATGAATGCCTGTGGCTATTTTTTCTGCAACCCATCCAATCATTGTTGAGATAGTTAGGTCATAGTAGCGATAGTAGAAAGGTCAGGGGGCATCAAAGTCAGTGCCTGTCCAAAGTTTTGTGCCAAATCAGTCAGTAGATGTTGAGATATTTCATTATGTGAAGACTTTCTCTTGTTGGTGGCGCTAAAGGAGAACTCAGACGATCATCAGAATTTAAATTATCCCTAAGGGACCATGAATAACACAGACGTCTAAGTCACTAGGATTTATTTCCAAAGTAACACAAATTTAGTGATTGTTGAGATACTTCAGTGTGGATCAAAATGGTGTAAATGGTGAAAGACATCACTATTCCTAGAGCTGTGTGAGCACCATGGCTAAAAATATCCCAAATAATGGCAATAAAGTTGCCTTAAGCTTGTTATGAGTCAACTTAGAGAAACAATAGCTCGTAACAAAAAAATATTTCTTCCTAAACCATTTTTCAGAGCAGCAAACATGTCAAATGACATCAATGGGCCGGATACATCAGTCACTGCTGTTAATACCCCTGCAAAAAAAACAAAAAACATACTAATGTGAACAATGTAAGATGAATTAAGTGAAAATGTGGTGGTGAGATCTTGAATAAAGTAGAATCTAAAAATGAGACGCTGTAAATCTGAACAATGATTAACGGTTTTCAGTCTTACTTCATTACTGAAGGTGAAAGCTGTCATGCAGGGAAGCAGATGCTGGGAATATTCTCTGCTCTGCGCTTTAAGCAGCTCAGTGCAGCGAGAGCGTTACAGGCTGAAGACAGAGCAGCCTCTAATTGGCCGGCTCAATCTCATCCCATCCACATTCTCTCTCTCCCTCTCTCTTTGTGCGTCTCTCTCTATCTCCCTCTGCCTCGACTGACGGTGGGTTTCTTCCAATCCCTGCAGGGCCATGTGAGGAGAGCGACCAATAGCATGTCAGGGAGGGCAGAGCTCGGCGCCGTTGGCCACCTCCAGGCAGAGATGCTGCATTTGGAACTCATCGACGGCGCTGACGGTTACCGCGGTGATAAAGAGTCCTCGAAGGCGTCCGCCATCGCACCCCCGCCAGTCATCAAAGACCCTGCAGCACCTGTTACCATGGATACCTACCGGCCCAAGAGACCAACGACCCTTAACCTCTTCCCGATTGTGCCGCGCACACAGGTAGAGCCTGAATTAACCTTATCCACACACACACACACATACATAGTTTGTGGCAGATGTCTGAATATTGATCAGATTGATCAGTGGCAGCAGGAATGGAGTTCCAGTGAAGAAGATTTCTCCTCACAGACAAACATGACATTTAAAATGGAAATATAGACAGACAACCTGTGTGAGCTCAGCAATGGACTCGCTACAATTGTTTCTCTGACAGGATGTGTTTACTCGACTGAACAATAGCCTCAATTGTCAAGACACAGAGACACTGAGATTTTTTTTTTTTTCCCCTCGGTGCCCGTCACTGTTTGTGTTTGCATGCTGCTCGAGCTCGTGACTGTGTATGCGTGTGTTCCTTCAGGCTTTGTGGGGACCAGTGTCAGCTTTAAACCTCAAAGGGGAAGACATTTTGCCTTCGAAGCACTATTTGAATCTTTAAATCTGAATTAGACTTAGATCAGTTGCTGAAGAGTGTTTCAACAGTATCAATAAGGGTGCTCACAAGTAAAGATGTACAATATAAGTGTGTGTTTGGGTGAGGCTATGTTGGTGTAACAGTGCAGGTATGCGTGAGTGTTGATCACTGTGTGTCCGTCTACCTCCTGTTCTCACAGCAGCAGAGCTCAGGTCCATTTTCCTTCCCTAAATGGACACACGTACTGGTGTGTGTCGTCATTTTCTGGTCAGACGCCCAGACCAGCAGAACAACGCTGTTTATCTGTGCCTCGCGAAGACATTACAAATCACTGGTGCAAAAAAAAAAAAAAGATTAATTTCATGTGACAACACCATTGTTAAGTTCAGGATAAAGAGGGTTAGGGGAACATCATATATGGGTTCAAATGACGAGATGAGGAGGTTTGTTGGCATGGTTGATGGATGGATGGATGATCATGGTCAAGCTTCAAGAAAAAGTGATGGTTGCATGGAAAACTCCCATGTTTTGTTGATGCATCCAACCAGCCAAACCCAACCTCCTCTGTAAACTTTGACATCTCAAGCTCTGATTTCCTCATACAGTATCCTCCCGTCATAATTACTAAGGCCTTAAGGGGGCTTGGTCACTTCTTGTTTTGGAGTCTGAAACCAATGGTGTCGTAGTTCTTGGATGGTCAGTTTCCAGGTTCAGATACCCTATGTGCACAAAATGAGGAAAAGGAAACATTCTTATGTCGTATAGTGTAATGTAAGAATGATTCAGGCTTATTACAAATTGGGCTTTCGTTTTAAATCATGAGAGTAATTGCTGAGACCAACAGAACAAGGTTGAGTATAGCAAATAACATGAGCTGTCAGTTGTTATAGCTAATAACTTAGCAAACATTGGCCAACACATTCAGTATTCACAGAGCAACATTAGCATTCCTTTCATGAGATACTTTATACAGTAGTCTCAGCCCTGGCTTCAGCTCAACCAACTACTTGGAAGAATATGGCTCTGGCTCTTGTTGGCAGCCCGTACATGTACATGTACCCCATTTCTGCTGAATAACTGAAACAAGCAGGTAGCACCTGGATGGGAGACCTCCTGAGAAAGCTACGTTGCTGCAGGATGTAGGATTTGTTGGCAAGTAGGAGGCAGTCTTCCCTCTAGTCCTAATAAAATGAATCCCTTTGCCCCCCAGTGTAGTTACAGGGAAATGTTCAGTGATGAGACATTTAGCCGGGGTCCTGACTCACCGTGGTCATTAAAGATCCCATGAAACTTACTGTAAAGAGACTGGCCACCTAGTCATCCACCAGTGTGACTGGCTCTCTCCTCCACCTCAAGATGAAGTGTGGTGGGTGTTGCATAATGGCTGCCATGCATCACCCAGGTGGGTACTACACATTGGTGGTAGTGGTGGACAAATTGTTTTGAGTATCAATGATAAAGCACTATAAAAACATAATCTATTATTATCAGTTGCTAGGTGTTCCACTTTCAGTGCCTGCTGGACAGGTGGTGTACAGAGAGTTTATGAGAACTTTTTAGGTCAAAGAAGCTGCCTGCTGCTGCTGAAAACAAAGTTGGGAGTAAATCATACAGTAAATGAGCTGTTAAACCAAAAACATGCGCTAAAAAGGTCTAAAGAATTCCTCAGTGAGGCTCTCTAAAGAGGTTCTTTGTGAGTTTATCACCATGAGTGACCCCTTTCACATTACATGTTGCAACTTTGACCCATTTGTATTCCATAATATTAGTTGAAGTGAATAAATTCTGTCATTTTACAGACAAATAAACACTAAAACAAGCTGCTATAGCCCGCAGCCAACAGTCCAGCTGAACCTCCCCGATGTTGGAACCCATTGGCCAGTTGACAATTTGGCCTCTGTACTGGAAACCCAAAGCTACTGGCTGTTTCCCTCAATCAGTGGATATCCAGAAATAACAGGTATCCAGGCCAAGACTTCCACTGTGGTCTTATTAGCAATTTCATTCATTGGTATGATGAGACACATTTCTTCTAATCTCTATAAACACTATCTGGCCAGCTGATAGCTTTCAAGATTGCATTTCAGCCAATGTGTTCTGCCTCTTTTGTCCCCTAGAAGAACTGTTTACCTGGAAACAACCAAAATCCACTCAAACATGACTGATCAACATGACATGGACTACAAATTAAATCCAGAAATCCCTTTAATCCAAATTCTGCATCCATATGCAGATATCTGTTTATAGAGATGTGTACCTTCCTAATTTACCCAACCTACCAAAACATCCTGTGACTTAACTTGCTATTCCTAGAGCCTCTTAATCTAATTTATTTAATTCATTTGAGGACGTGATTCAGTAGTTCCAGGGCATGAATAATTGATTTAAGACAACAAATGGAATGATTCTCGCTATATTGAATTCATACTTGAATTTTAAAAACATTTACTCTCCGATGTCTGCCAGGTTCAGTCTAATTGTACATGTCTGTATTGCTATACGCTTGTTATGCAACACATACAGTAACGTGTTAGTGGGTGTGCCTATTAACGTACACACTCCCCACGGTGCAGGCTGTCAACCTGATCAACCAAGCAGCTCTGTATTTGCCTGCGCTTTGTTCTTTGCACAATTTCTCGGAGGGCGAAACAAGCCTACTGTGCCTACTCTTGCTGCTGTGCCTTTGTTAGTGTGTGTGTGTGTGTGTGTCTGAGCTGTCAAAACTAGAAAGTTTAAAGGAAATAATTGCTCTGAAACATTTTTCTTCTTAGGAAGTCTTCCTGTCCCCTGGGACAATTTTTTTACTGTCTTCATACAGCAGTTACATAAAACAAAAAAAACAAAACCTGACTTAGAACATTTCAGTGCTAAATGGGTGAAAGCTTCCTCAAAGTGGCCTTTGCATGAACTGTGCAAAAACCACATTTCATTAGCACGACATCCATCAGCGGCAGACGTTGGAAGTCATTTTGTATCCCTGGGCTTTAGTGGTTTTGATGCTTGGTCATATTTACAGACGATGTTTTAGCGTTCGCAATGAATTTGTCTGTTTTAATATGCAGAACTAGCTCTGTGCTGTGTATTACAGCCTTCGCCTATTAATCATCAGCTTTCAATTTCACTCACAGGCTCAAAAACTCACTATCACTTATTATCGTCTATATTAACCATTATAACACTGATAACTCTGAGAGCTACTTCAAAGTGTCCTTGAAAGATGGTTTCTGGGTAATTTGTTCTCTCTCCTTTCTTAACATGAAAAGAATCTAGCCACTCAAATTCTCTATGTACAGTATGTGTATTCATTAGGTGTGTTGGAGGACCTCCATTCAGGTTAAGGGAGTATTTTAATCAAATGAAATCAAACTGAGGAAGTCCGAAGTAAATTTGAATGCCTTTCGACAACCCCAATGGCTGGGGTACAAAGTGGACATGACAAGAAAGCTGTTGAAGACACCTGATGACAGACCTACACAATATGTCTGCAGTGTATTCTGGTCTAGTTTTTGCTCTTGTGGTGTAAAAATAGGTCTCTCCGTTAGTTCTTCTTTTAAGTGATTTCAGCCTCATATTTTCACTCCAATATAAAATAACAAACATATAATACAGAGAAGGCGTTTTTTTTGTGTGTGTGTGTTCCACCTGCCCAGGCTGACAGTGGAAACTGAGGTTTAGTCAGGCGGTGCAGACAAAGCTTGATGTGATGAGATAGATAAATGCTGAAGCACTCCAGTCAGTTTTTCCTCAGACTGTAAGAGGAGAGAGAGCGAGAGAGAGAGAATGATAGGGCACTGTTTGACTGTTTCCAGGTCAATGCATCGGTGAAAAACGCTAAATATACATTTAGCTCTGCATCATTTGGCAGCAAGTGACAAGTGATCCAATCATCGGGCTAGTGCCGGCGTGTCAGAGAATTACAAGGTGAAAAATCCGGTAGAAACCTCAAACTGTCAAGTTTCTGTGCTTTCTGTTCCTTAGGCTGGGGTAGTGGGATTTGTATCCAGGCATCAGAACAGCTACACTGCTGAAGAAACAAACAAAACAAAAGCAATGAAACAGAAATGTTTGAAACATGCGACATGAGCTTGTTGCAAAAACGAGGGCAGGTTTTAATCACTGATTGTCTCCTCTGAGGCCGCTTGAGTAAAATGATCAAGCAGACATAAAGACAGAAATCATCTTAATTAGACTCTAATCTCTCATCTCGGGCTCTTTGTGTAGAAGTGTGTGTGTGTGTGTGTTTTGGAAGGTGTACTCACGTACATTAATGCACATGTGCAAAGGCAACACAAGTAAAATGGTGAAGTGGCGTGTGTGTCATCAGACTCACTTCCCTGTATTTATTAATACTCTGTCCTATGGTAAAACGAGCCGTTGCTCCTTCAGATCGATGCTGCCGTCTCCCACCTGCTGATTCACTCGTTACCACGGCAACGGCCCTGTCTACGCCTGGTACACGTAGATGGAAAGTGAGTCATGCGTGGCGGTGGGAGGAGGAGGAGGAGGAGGAGGAGGACGCGATCTTATTTTGGGCGACTTGTTGTCGTCACAGGAGTTTCCAGTTCTCTGTCCATCTGTTAAAATCTCCCTTTACCGGGCCTGTGTCTTTTCTCTCAGAGCTGGTTATCAAACCTCAACGCCGGCGTGTTTGTCATGAGTAATCCATCGCCTCATTTTAAGTCGGCACACAGACACAGATGCTTATTTGCACATCCAGCAGCGGGGGGATTCATTTGAAGTCATGTTTGTGTCTACCTGCTGAATCAAGTCCAATACTGATGCTCTTTCAGCTCTGTTTTCTGATAAATACTCCATATTTACTCTAGCCAGTCACTAACACTGTCTGCTGCTAGGTGCTTGGCAGGTAGTGGAAACAGCTGCCTGCTGCATTTAAGAACCAAACCATGGAAATGTTGCTGGTCATTTGAACTCACTGTAAAGCTCTGTAAAGCCGTGGAAAGCTGCAGATTTCTCATTTTCTGTAGGTTTTGGAAAAGATATTCATCTGACATATTATATTAGTCCTAGTATTGGATATTTTCAAATGTTACCCTGCTACAGTCTTATCTGGCGTCATGTCAAAGTGTGACTTTTCACATGATTCTGAAGCAGATCAAATGGAAATAGAACTTCTCCTCACGGCTTCAATAAAAAAACATGAAATGATTTTTAACTTAACACCAGGCTGTCGCTGCCCTCTCTGGCTGAAAGTCTCCTCTTCCCCTTTACTGGGTGTGGTCAGTTGTCACCTCGATGTCACTAAGTACTGACCACACCCAGCAGTACTCCTCGACATCACGAAACATTTGAGATTCAGGGAAAACTGACGCTTTAAAGTAGAATTTGGAGGGGCAAGGCTCTTAACAAGTATCATGGTTTCTAGAAAAGGCTCTCTCACATCCATCAAAAAGTCCACCAAAACAGCCTAAAGAGACTCACACACACACACTCCCTCCCAGTAGCTCTGATAAAAAGGTCTGGTTCCCTTTAAATGCACACCACGGAGCACAGACAAAAGAATCCCTGCTCATTCAACAGAATAAAAGCTTTGTGTGTGTGTGTGTGTGTGAGAGAGAGAGAGGGAGAGAGACAAAAAGTTGTGTACATTGAGTGTGAGGATCCAGAACTCTGTGACCAAACCTCTCTCTCTCTCTCTCTTCCTCTTCCTCTCTCTTTCTCTCTCTGTACTCTCCATCTATCTTTCTTTCTCACCACTTCCATCCTCCCTTCTTCATCTTCTTCTTTCTCTCGTCCTCCTGCCTCGCCTCTCCACAGGACACGTTAAACAACAACTCCTTTGGGAAGAAATACAGTTGGCAGGAGAAGGTTTCAGGCTCGTCCTCGCCTCTTAAAACAGGTGAGCTTTTCTTTTCCCCACAGATCTTCACACCACTAAACCCATATTTTTAAGTTGATGATAACTGAAATACATAGACCAGAATGCCGTGCCTGATATTATTCACTCTTGTGCTACAAACCGAGCTGCTGAATGTGTGTGTGATTTGCATTTAATCTGGCAGGCTGTGTCTCGCTGATCCTCTGGGGACAGTGTTAATGCTTGGCTTTGCCATGCTGAGCTAAGTGTAGCCTAGCTGAGTCAATGCTGTATAATGTGTGTGTGTGTGTGTGTGTGTGTGTGTGTGTGTGTGTGTGTGGTATCCAGCCTGAGGCTTAGCTTAGCTGGAAGCTGTCAAAGGTCATTGCTACAACTCTTTTCAGAGCGCCATGTGAGGCGAGACGAACCAAACTGACTGCCAGCAGCTCACCACAGTTGGAAAAAGTCATGCAGTATATTATTACTTGTTATGTCATAGTATGTTACTTGTTGTAAAACACAGGAAAAAAGATAAATCATCTCGTCTTTTGTGGCAGAGTGACTTGTATTGAAATCAAATAAACCAAAATTAGTTTTTTTTCGGATACAAACAGTCGGTAGCTCATTTTTGATTAGTTAAAGATGACTTAATTTAGCATTTTATTTAGATTTAGTCATAGACGGTGGTGTTGGAGCTATTTTCCTATTTAATATCTTACATGTTTGATTACAGCCTGTAATACAGCCTTGTTGAGCCGCATTTTGTAATAAAGCTGCATTTTGTAATAAACGTCCAAAATGTAATAACTTTTTTATTTCATTTTGTAATAAACTGCCGCATTTTGTAATAAATTTTGCCGCATTATGTAATAAGTTATTACATTTTGACAAGATTATTACAAAATGCACTTGCAACTTTTTTATTTTCTAGGAAATGTAATAACATGGTGCATTATGTAAAAACAATTCTAAAGCATAGTTTATTTGTTTGTTAATTGTATTTTATTTTACTTTAAAGTATTTGTAAAAGCTAGGCCTATTATTAGTATCACTGTATTAGCCTAGTAGCAGTACTTAGCAATTACTATCAGTACACTATTCAAAGGTTGCATTAACAGAGAATATTATGTAAATTGCAGATTTTTTGCATTTGGTAATAATCTTGTCAAAATGTAATAACTTATTACATAATGCGGCAAAATTTATTACAAAATGCGTTGGGGCAGTTTATTACAAAATGCGGCAGTTTATTACAAAATGCGGCTTTATTACAAAATGAAATGAAAAAGTTATTACATTTTAGACGTTTATTACAAAATGCACCGTTATTACAAAATGCGGCTCAACAAGCCTTTCTCTTCAGAAACTTTAACAGAGAAAAAGTTTGACCATTTTTACTAAAGAAAGCTGAAAACCATCAAGAATGGTTCCTACATGTATATTATTTATCATCAGATTAAACATTTCTGAGATGGTCAACCTCCGTAAACAAGAATGTGTTCCTCCCTTATACGCGTGGTGTAAGTCAGGCCGATTTTTATCCGAACAAACTTTTAACTTAACGTGCATTTATGTGAATGAAGCTAATGTGCGTCGCTTTAAGCCACAACCAAGAATCCTCAGACACACTGCGATGAAACCTGCATGAACAAAAAACTCGTGGCATTCACATGCAAAGCAGTGAATCACATCACATGGCCTCATGAGCACCAAAGACTCGCTCTGTGTTACGAGAAGGTTTGTTTTAAGGAGCCCTTTGAGAAGATTCTGCTACATCTCAATTGCAAATCAGAGTCAGACAGAAGAAGTCTCTGCAACCCCACGAGGAATTCAGATTTTTTTTCTTTATGAGTATGACAACAGGGTTAATTGTTGTATAGTACATTAGCATTGAATAGCATCTGTGATGGTAGACAAGGACTGTCACACTCGCTGCTGCTCTATAAACGCGGAAATGTGTCCAAACACTCGCTCAGAACTCACATGTAGTTTGTATTTTCCAATGTCATACTGCATCATCAACACTGAAAATATCATGTGTCGATTCCCTGTAGATGGATTATGACATAAGCCATCAGTTACTGTTTCCTGTCTGCACTCTGACTTTGATGAGTAATGGGGATTTAATCTTGACATTAGTTGCCTAACCATTTCTACTTTTCTCGCTTCCTGTTTGTGCTTTACTTGATCGGTCTGTGAATTCGCTGCCGTGTCTTCCTTCGTGTCCGTTTGTCAACCATGTCTGCATCATGTGTATTTACTTTGTGCGTGTGTGTGTGTGTGCGACTGTCTGCGTGTTGTTTGCGTCTGCTTTCCTTCCAGGTGAGCTCACCCCTCCACGCGAGCACAGCTGCCTGAGCGACGAGGACAAGGTGCACGGCGGGGGAGCGCAGACCAAAGACCGCGGGACCTCCACCGACGCCCCCTGCAGACACAGCCATACCTCTGGACACTCGCACGGCTCATCTACGGCGGCCGCGACACGCTCCAAGCTTCAGGAGAAGCCACCCGCGCCGCCGCCACCACAGAACTACACACCAGCTCCTCTATACCCAGCAGCGAAGGCGGATGGAGGTGGGCACCACCGGGAGAGGATCCGCTACCACACGGATGTTCATCTAGAGCCCACAGAGGAGATCTATCTCACTCCTGTGCAGCGTTCCGCCGACCCACTAGAACCCTCCAACGTGCAGGACCGGCCTTTCCTCTCGCAGCAGACTGAGCAGGGCCGCATGTCCATCAGCTCCGATACAGAAGGCCCACCTCCGTACCAGCCCCTCCCAGACCGGACAAACCCCTCCATCTACGAGGAGGATGAGGTCTACGTCCCCCCACCTTCATATGCTTCCTGTGTAGAGTCCCTCATCACACCACCCAGCATGGCTCTGTCAGCTCGTTCTTCTTTAGCGCTTGACCTCAGCCTGAAGGGGGCAGGAACGGGGGCCGGGGTCATGCTGAGAGGCGGGTCATCGGTGGAGTACGTGGACGCCACAGATGAAAGCTACTGTGGGGAGGATGAGGACGTGGACAGGATAATAATGGGCGGAAGGATGAGGATGGGGGGAGGAAAGGGGGACAGCGGTGGTGGCAAAGTCCCCGTAAGGACTTCCATGAGCTCGGAGGCCAGCGGGCTTTCGTATGACTCAGTCAAATACACACTGGTGGTGGATGAGCACGCTCAGCTCGAACTAGTCAGTCTCCGGCAGTGTTACCAAGGCTACAGTGATGACAGCGACTCCGCCACTGTCTACGACAACTGCGTCTCTTCTCCGTACGAGTCGGCCATCGGAGAGGAGTACGAGGAGGAAGATGAGGAGGACGGGGACGGTACCCGGACAGGAGGCGTGAGGAGAGAGGCCACAGCTTGTCTATCTGAAGACTCCACTCCAGAGGTCGACATGCACTTCTCAAAGAAGTTCCTCAACGTCTTCATGAATGGACGCTCTAGCTCCTCCAGTAAGTCATGACCATGGTAACGATAAGTTCTCACAATACAAGAACAATATTTCACGTTTAAAACATGCACTCATTAAAGTTGGGTGAAATAAAGAAGCAGAAGTTGAGTTGGAGCTGGGCGATAATTAAATATTCTAATAGATTTGTAGTGGAAATGTGCACTGTTAAACAACTTAATTTGAATAAATTAAGTTGTTGAACAGGTCCCATATTTTCACATGTTTTATTTAAAGTTTTGATATCCATAGGGAAATATAGATATTTGGGGTTATAAGTACCAAAAACCATCTCAAACAGGGCGTTTGGTGTTATGTTTTAGCCTCTCTTCTGATTGGCTGACCGATTTCTTAGCGACACCTGGCCAGGCCAACCACAGGTACCGGACTGTAGCCTACATGCTGAGGGCAGTGACTGTTTAGTTGTAACATCACAAGTTTCCAAAAGTCCTGACGACTCATTTAAAGGCTCAGTTTCTGTACTTACGCACAGTATGAGACCTTTTTAAATTTAGAAATTTATCATTCCAACCAGACTTTGGAAACACTAAAAACAAACAAAATACAAAAGTGAATCTGTTCTTTAATGTATCAGGTTTTATTGTTTCGAAATCAAATTGTCTTTGAATTAAACATTAATTTAACTATTATATATGTCCTCTTGACATATGTCAATAACAGAAAAATATTATTGGCAAAGCAGTCAACCATATTTTCCAGCCAAACATGTCATATGCAAACACCATGTAAGAAAAGGTTTAATCATTCCTATCCCTACAATCATTCTTGGTTATAATGACACAACATGCAAAGACATACAAATTAAGACATTCCTTCTTGTTTGCATATGAGGTAGCTTGACATCACCGCCTCTATTAACATCAGTATTGTATTTATTTTATTCTTCAGCTCACAGTGACGGCTCACACTCTTCTTTGTCTGAGAGAATTGGTTTGATTTTTGAGAGTATGGATATTTGTTAACACAAGATATTATATTCCCCTTCAGAATTGTGTGTGAAACAGACAGGAAGCACATCAGCACAGCGGGCTGTTGTTCTGTGTGATTCCCTTTAACCATAGAGTGACACAGCAGTGAACGCCGTCTAGCCGAATTGGCAGCGTGGTGGAAAAAAGCTTAAAGCGTTGCGGCTGATGAAGCAAAGCCGCAGGGATATTCAGGAGCTGGAATCTTCTCGTGTCATCCACATGACATGTAACTCTGCATATTGTGACGGTCTGTCTGCACTGGATTTTCTAGAAATATCGTGCAGAATCAGATCTGAAACTGGGTGGGAAATAGAGCGTGTTATTTTGTTCTGTCGGTGGCTTGAAGACAAACAGTTTGAACGTGTGATTTACATGAAAGTTATTCTAATTCAGGCCACGTTACCCAGCTCAGCTTGTTAAGTCTTGAAAATGAAAGCTGCCATTTTTTGCTGCTTTGTTGATAACATTATCAGCATTCTGACAGCAGCACATTCAGGACAGGAACTCAGCTGGACGTTTAGATGGCATGCTGGGAGGAAGGACACAGCCAAAAGCCTGCTTCCAGTTTCCTGGATTTGCCTCCAGGCTTTTCCTCACTGTTGTTCAGACCAATCACAGGTTCAAGAACAAATTCAAGGCATGACAACAATGACTGTCCTAGAGAGGCTGTTTGCAAGGACTGCAGAAGAAAAGAAGCAATGACACAGGCAGCGATTGGCTTTCTGAATTCTGCGATTCTGTGTTTTGTCTGCTTGAAGTTATAATCCCGACGACTGTCGACCATCTTATTACAGTAAGTGTACTATATTAAAACGACATGGGGAGTCCTCCTTTTGTGACGGATTAGAAGGCTAAACACCTAAACACTGCACTTCATCTCGTTTTGCCATTCATGAGGCGGCTCAACATTTGTGTGTAAATGTCGATCTGAACATAAGAGCCTCACGAGTGTGGCACTAAAATGTGTACAGAATGGAAAGTATGCATCTTCCAGGTATGAATCTTCTCAGTTAATTTCATTCAAATCTGTCCAATAATCTTTGAAAGTTGAAAGTTTGGACTATCACTGAACTACAATCAGTTGTGATGGGGTTGCACCGAGACCTCCAGAGCTGTCCACACCTGTTTTAGGGAATGATTGTGATTGTGGCGTATTTCAGAAGCGTCCCCGAAGTATCTCTCCACTCTTCTCCGAGGAGAATGCGTGGCTGTTCTACATTTGATGGACACCGCGACCAGCTGCATCAATCAGCACAGAGCACATCGAGATGGCCGGAAGTCAGACACAGAAACGGCATAGAGATCAGTTTTCAAAATAAAAACACCCTGTGCAGACAAAAAAGAAACTATTCAACTACGTCAGAGAGCTGCGTCCGGTGGGATCTAGAAGTTAGAGATCATCCGTGGACCTTGACTATCAGGTGTCCTTGTGCTGAAAAAAAAACAAGAGGAGGGAGAGGTCGGCCTTTTGGAGCGTTGTAGCATTTACCTCCATTAGGCTGATTATCACCTTGGGGAAAATACATTGACTCACATCACAATGCGTATGTGCGTGTAAAGCAACCAGCACTAATGGTCACGAGGGAGGATTCATATGAAAGAGACAGACGGACAATGAGACATTTGTCCATAATATATGTGCGGCCATTTCCTCTAATGGCACTCACCGTCCTCTTGGATGCCGTCCATGTGTTTTACAGACTCATTAGAAACACCACAGCAGTTTATCTGAGTCGTGCAGAAGGGGGTGATGGATGTCTCAGGGGGAATGTAGGTAGAAATACACAATGCTCATCTGTTTCACGGCTAATTAAAGTGTGATTCATGGGTCCTAAAGAATGCATGTGTGCTTTAAAGTAAGCACAACGTGTGCTCTGTTTGAACATGATGGATTTTTGTTGTAATCTGAGGTCAGCGTCATTCATCTTTTTGCCTTATTTATTTGTTTATCTTGCCTTTTTCTCTTCGTATTCTTTCCTGGTCTTCAAGGTGCAGAGTCCTTTGGCTTATACTCATGTATTATAAATGGAGAGGAGAAAGATCAGAGCCACAGAGCCGTCTACAGGTGAGGAAGAACGACACCATCACCATCATCACATGTACATCCATATCAAATGTCGCACCATGATTGTAGTTTTAGCCTTCGTTTTGGTCACCACCATGCACCAACACCACAAAGGCACCTAATTCTCATTAAACCTTTGGCTTTTCCGACTAATGGCAAAATTATTTTAAACTCAGACGGATGGTTTACATTGGCAAATACTCATTATGCCTACATTCTTACATTCACATGACCCTGCAGGGATGTCCCGATACCTCACCTGATTGAGAGTGTGAGTCCTTACCTCAGCAGCACAAGTTAGATTTCAGCCTGCAACCCTTAATTTGAGTAATAAGTGATGAATCCGTCCATCCATTTTCTGTAACCACTTATCCCTATCGGGGTTACAGTGGTTGGAGCAAACAGCAGCTGGTATTGGGTGACTGGCAGGGTACACCCTGGATAAGTCACCAGTTTATAACAGATACTCGCATCGAGACAAAGCAATCATTCATGCTCACATTCGCACCTACAGGCAGTTTAGAGTCACCGATGTCTTTGGACAAAGCCGTAGAGAACCCGAGCAGACACAGGGAGAGCGTGCAAACTCATGCAAAAAGGCCCCAGCCAGGATTCGAACCAGGAACCTTCTTGCTGTTAGGCGACAGTGCTAATCACAGTGCCGAGTTGCTAAAAATGACAATGAGTTTATTGCGTTAAACATGTCCTATCGTCTGCCAACCAATGTGTAAAGTTCCCAGATCCTCAGCAACGAGCAAGGCCTTCCCATAACTGATCAGAATAATGACAGACATGTATTTAAAAAGGAGACTTTCCCTTTAAAAAAGGTCCTGCATTAGCATTTGCAAGCACCTGCAGAAAAGTGGCATACATGAACGAGATTTATTCTTCTGCAGTGGCTGTAAATACAACACAGGGGCCACATGGGTAACTGTGCCGTATTCAGAGCTTAAAAAGACATTTAGAGTCCACAAACAGTAACATTAACCACAATAAACAGCTACAGGTGTGTACTGACTCTTCCCCGCAGAAACACGGACTGGGACTGCAACACAGCCACCCACACAGTGACTCTCTCAAAGGGTCAGTCAGTATCCCCTTTGTCCCCTGACCCCCTCACATGTCACACATAAGCAGATTGACTGTAGTTACTTTTTCAACACATTCCCATCTCCATCAGAGGTTTTTTTTGTTTTGTTTTTGTTTGGTAGTTGTTGCTGCATTTCTTCATGTTTCCCCAGTAACAGTCACACTCCAGTTGGCAGCGTGGAGTTACAGCTGCTGTTGAAGACCTCAGGCTGACGGATGCAAAGGAGGGGGGGGGGGGCTGAAACAACAGCAATGCAGTCATGTGAATAACAGCATCTCTGTGCACTGACATATCATGTGGTGCAGGATATTATACATGCATAGCTGAAAGTAAAGGTGGTTATTCTATTTTATGAGTTTCTAGCATGGGTGTCATGTGTATAATATTCTATATTTGTCATGCCTTTATATCCACAGCCAACCTGAAACATGTTTCTGTTGCAGACATTCTGTAAGATGGTCATCCAGCTCATAAAAAGCCTGTAATGTCCCTCAGATCATCCGCATAACTCCATCTGTCTTTACAGGTTTGTCCCACGACATGACGACGAGTTGGAGCTGGAGGTGGATGATCCACTGCTGGTGGAGGTCCAGTCCGAGGATTACTGGTACGAGGGCTATAACATGCGAACCGGTGCCCGTGGGATCTTCCCAGCTTACTACGCTATAGAGGTGACCAAGGATCCCGAAAGCTTCAAAGGTACAAACGCTGAAATGATTATTAATTATTCAAGAACTGATCGTGAATGTGTTAGCAGAGAGACTGAAATGCCTGATCGAAACTCTGCACAACACTGTTATATGAAGCCTGTATCTAAGGCCAGCTGGTGCTGATGGTGTTTAAGTCATAGTAATGTATCGTGGTTATTAACTTCTAGAGGTGAACATCAGCAATTTCCACAGAAGTCATTATTAGTGATTAGTACTATAGAGGGCTGAAGCTGTGCTCCATTTAAGCCTTGTCAAAGCAATATACCGTGTTCTCAGTGGGTTTCATTGGTCTTTTTAAAAGGTTGTACCATGGTATAAGCATATTATGGGAAAATGTGCATAGGTATACATTCAAACAACTAATTTCTGCAAAAATAATCGTTGTTAACATGCAATGGGAGCTGCAGTTGTCAAACAACAAAACTCACTTTTATATAAAAGTAATGGTTTTTCACATTTGGAAGGAAAACTCTTGTAACCTGCTGATTTTTGGAAAGGTAGCAGTCCTAACTGTTTGAGTTATGATGAAGAACGAACGCAAAGTTTGCTAGCTCATTGAAACACTTGGTGAAGTGTGGAAAAAAAATAAACATAACGTTATAATACATCATTTTCTAGCCTTAACATGCATATTTGAGTCACACCGTGACACTGTTGCAGCTGCAAAAGCAACGTCTATATTTAGAAATTATTTATATTCACGACATTGCTTTAAAAAGAGAGAAGAGGGCGAGGAGAGGTCGCGTAGAAAGCGGCAGCAAAGAGTGTTCGTTCATCTACTTCTAATTAGAGATGCATCTGCTGAAATGAGCGAAGGCACATGAGAAATGCCCGTGAATCGACTGTTCCAGCTGGCAGAATGAAAGCTGATTTCATCGATTAGTCAGAGGTCCTTTTTATTCCACGCAAAACCTAAAAACCTTACAGAAAATAATAAGCTAAGGCCATTTACTGACTCAATGGCCTTAGCTTATTTTCTGTGATAAACGTACAAACCAAAAGAAAAAAGGGCACACATGCTACTATACCCCACACATCCTTCATATGGTCTTCGGGTCAGTTTGACCCGCATACACAGGGACACACAGAAACATGCTCACACAGACACAAACACACAATGTTACGTTATTATCATCAGAGCACAGTTTGCTCTCACTCTTTACCCTCTGTCATGTGTCCACCTGCAAACCCTTTTTTAGAAGTGAGTCCATAGCATTGCAAACATCAAACATTGCACCTGCACATCAAGGGAGTGATACAAAAGAGATAAATACCTGGTAATCAACCAGGTAATCCCAAGGGCAGGAAGACAGACAAAGGGAGAAAGTAAAGCAAAACTGACACAGACAGGAAGTGGAAACAAAATAAAACAGGAAATCACAAGACAACATAGACATGAGACAAAAACTGAATAAATTAACTTAACATTTCCTGGACATGACATACTAGTCCCATCTGTATACTGCGAAACGTATTTGATGCTGGGGTTGCTTTTCACAGCAGGGCTGGTTTTGGACCTTATCATCATCAGTCCAGTTCAGTTATACTCTGAAAAAGTATTGGATGTTGGGAAAAACACTGCACTTTCATGAAAATATTTTTCTACTTATCAACATTTTACAGTTTATGCATTGTTTCTGATTTTCTTGTTTTACACCGAGTTTCATTTGCATCTTTACATATGAAAGAAATGGAAAACTGTTTCAGAGTATAACAGTATAACATAGGACTGATGCTGATAAGGTCCAAAACCAGCCCTGCTGTGAAAAACAAATGCTAAAAAATCACAATGCAGAGTACAGGGGAGACGTAGAGGGTCTGGCAATGGGGGTTGCAGAGGCAGTGGGTTACATATATGCAATTGAAATTGGATATTTTGGGCTTTAAAAAATTGTCAATTTTCCACGTTTGTGCTATTTGGACCTAGAAACTGAGTGATAATTCTGTATCTAAACATTTTTAATTCTACCAAATTTCCCTTTTTCCTAATTCCCTTCCTTTAAAGCTTGTACTTGAGTGTGTATAAGCAATTTCTTTGACTCTGTGAAAACATTTTGGAAACTTCATCAAAGGTCTGGTTAATTGAGGGTTAAGACTTGGTTAACCTTTAACCCTAACTGAGATTAGAATCATGATTTCCCTGTGAATTCAGATCAAGCTTACAAAGGCCCGGTTAAGGGTGTGCCCACACCCAGCAGCTGTGGGACTGAGGCCTCTGTGCTGGGAAATATGACTGACACCGTCCAAGATCAGAACTCTGTTGTGCTTTTCCATAAACACCATTAGTAATGTTTGTGGGTGGGTTACCTGTGTGGCTGTTATCTGTAGGGTTTACAACATGTTATGTTCTATGTTGCTTTTCAGGATTATTTCCAAGGTTTTTGCTCTTATTCCTTGTCCTTCTTTCTTCTCTGTGCAGTAAAGAGCAGTGAGTGGATGGACAGATACCGGCTGAAGTTCCTGGGCTCGGTTCAAGTGCCCTTCCACAAAGGAAATGACGTTCTGTGTGCAGCTATGCAGAAGGTACAAAGCCCATGCTGTGCACGTTTGTGCATGTTTGTGTGTGTAAAGATACTTAAGCAACATCACAGAGAGATACCACCAATGCATGAGCTATTTTTCTAAAAAACCTTGTTAGAGGCATGTAGCATGGTGCAAAAAAAAAACCTCAGAGGAACTCGAGCATCCATAAGGAGGATCCATAATGCAAAACAGACAGCAAAATTACCAGATTCCTGCCAAAATTTGAAACTATGAATTGACAGGAGCTCTTCAAAATCACTGCATGACTGTTCCTAACATTGAGGAGTCATCTTTCCCTTTTGTTTTCCAGATCGCCACCAACAGAAGGATGACAGTCAAGTACAACCCACCTTCCTCCTGCATCCTGGAGATCAGCGTGAAAGGCATCAAGCTTGCGGTTCAAGAGGATTATTATGCCTGTGACAGAGTAAGACTCCTACTGCCCCTCGATCTGTCTAATTTAAAATAATGTGTAAAGTGCAGCTTCATGAAATAAAAGCTCATCTTCACCCCAGAATCCCATTAAACAATTGTGGCATGTCGCCCCCACGTGGCTGCCAATAGAGACTGCAGGCAGGGATGTTAGGGGGATGTCAGTTCTACAGTAGTTTGACTGTCAAGGTACTGCTACAGAATTGTACATACAATAATATAACACTCATAAATGAGGCATTCTTGCATTATGAATACCTTTGTACATTGTGCTGTCAACATTTGTACACATTCTTAATCTAAATCTAAGATGTTCATTCAGCTTCTTTTCTGTCTTGCTCACAGAGTAACGAGTGCAATCACTTCTTCCAGTTAAAGAACGTCTCCTTCTGCGGCTATCACCCCAAAAACAGCAAGTAAGTAAAATACACATCGTCAAAAGCTGTACCATTTCTACTTTTTTGCAAGTATTCATCTCCAGAGAGTGTGGAAATGGACGACTTTTTTGTTCACAGTGTAATGGATTTAGAATAATGACATGCTTCTTTCTTCTCTCTTATTTTCAAAGTGTTGTTGATCATTTCTCTATGAAAAAAAGTAATCCAGTCTTTATGACTGTGGTGCAAGCAATAATAGTGCTTGGAAACGGGAGGTGGAAAGTTCAGCACAGCAAACTGTTCAGCAAAAAAGGCGATGACAAACAATAAGGGCCCTTTTCTGTGCGAGTGCTTTATCTGCTTTCTGTCGTATCTGCAGGTATTTTGGTTTCATTACGAAGCATCCGGCAGACCAGAGATTTGCCTGTCATGTGTTCGTGTCTGAAAACTCCACCAAACCTCTTGCTGAGTCAGTAGGGTGAGTCCGACTCATTGTTTGGCATGGTCTCTCTTATCTGTGCAAAAACTGGTTTAGGAATGCTCTGACGTCAGACACACTTTAGTTAGTAGTTCACTTAAACAAATTATTTTTCCAAAGCACAAATCTAATCGTCATTGTTCGAAATTATCTGTAAATCTTGATTGGCACCTAATCATTCAGAGCATCCTTATTTTGAATGCCAAAGATCGACTACAATTTGCCTAACCCAGCTCCTGTTTCTTTCATAACTCCTCACAATAGTATAGCATCAGTGTACTCAGTGAATTCTAACAAAATAATCATTGTTTGGTGAGCTGATCAACTTCTAATGTCCAGTATGGCAGCATAAATCTTCAAGAAAACCATCTAGGAGAAAATACATGAAGAACTGTGAGCTAGTTGTAACCCTGACCAACTTTGGCTCTCAGCTGGGGGTGTTAGAAGAAAATGAAGTATGTGAAGTATGTTTCTTTTTTGTTTGTTTGTTTTTCAGGAAAGCCTTCCAGCTGTACTATAAAGAGTTTGTGGAGGTCTCATGCCCTACAGAAGACATCTACCTGGAATAACCCTGCCCTGCCTTCAACCACAGCCCTGTATAGTACACTGTATCATAACATAATGTTGCATGAAGGACAGACATATCTAAAATTAAAAAAAAAATAAAAAAGTTAAAAAATTAACACATCTGACAGACAAGCAGGAAAAGAAGGATCAAGGACTGGAACTGTGGTGAAAACTTTGTGCGTCAAAGAAGAGATTGGAATCAGCCAAAGGAGGAAAATATGCAAAATGGAGTCAGTGATGAGATGAGGTGATCACAGGCTGTCATCAGAAAGCACAAACGTTGTATCACCGCAGCCTTGGCACGGGGCTAGTGAGCCTGTAGCGTCGCCTCAGCGGGTTCAAAGAAGAAGGCCCGGGACCTGTATTGAAACTGCACCAGCTTGTACTTGCACTTGACGAAACGAAAACAGCAGCGAGATCTGGAAATACTGGCTCTGACCTTAAATACACAAGGGCATGAGTGACGTGTATTTTTACTAAACAATACCCTCACACCCACATGTACCATGGAATTGAGTGTTCCAGGAAGGAGTAGGACTTTTTATTCTAGCACACTTGATAGGAATATAATATCCACATACACAAAAAAACAAAACACTGTTGTGCAACCAGCTACAAGTGATGTGCTTTGCATTTTAGGTTTGGTTTCCTTGTTGTCAACAGTTTTATCAGCAATTTGACAGCAGGAAATGTACTGTAGGCATGTGGAACATCAACAGAAAAGGTGGAGCTCAGAGTGCAGTACAGTAGCTTAATGCTGGCGTTTGCCACTGTGGGGCCACACCCAGTGGTTAGGAAGGGTGCAGTTGTATGTATTTCCGAGGAAAAGGCGGACTGTATTCAACAAGTTGGGGTAGACCCAACCCTAAAATGCACTTACCATCACTTGTCCATGATTAAAAAAAGACAGTGTGAGGGTGTACGAGTGTGGATTTCTTCCTTTTCAACTTTTTAGCAGCTTCAATTAGGACTGTAGTGCGAAGCTAAACAGCCCCCCACCATTTTCCCTATAAAGCCTTAGTCCTTAACTCCTCGTCTAATGCAAGACACACTGCGCTTCTTTACCGTGTGTTCTAGCTACGTATGAAATCAGTGATGTTTAACACCAGGAAAACAACAAAAAAACAACAACAAACATCAGACTTAGGCTCGCTGGTGGTACAAGACGAGGTCCGACATACAGAAATCTCCTTCGTGATGTGTTCTAGAAACTTGTGGTTTCCTCATCAGAATTATGAAATGCTCTCAGTGTGGGCGGCGATGAGATCGTAAGGCTGATCCTCAGTGCAGGTGCTGACAGGGGAGCTAAAAAGCAAAACTCTGGTGTCTTCATATCTTCACTAGTAGTGCCTCTTTTTCATCGGATCATTGTGACCTTCCTCAAAGAATCATTGTGACAACATTTTAAGGGATTGCCATTGAGTGTGTGTTTAAGAGTTTGAATGCAAATATGATGTAGGAGTATGCTTGATTATTATTTTTCTACTGCATTAAATGTGCTGTGCTGTACCTGTGCTGGCACAGGTCATATTTGCTACAGAGCATGAAGGGTACAGTGAAATTATGAAAAAACACCCCCCTCTGACAAACAGCCACATGCTAGAAAAGAAAGAGTTATACGTCTCTTATGTAAGCAGACATTCTCCTGTTCCAGTTTATGTGCTTTCAGCTTTAAAGGTCCCACATTGTACAAAGTTAGATAAAAAAAAAATTATTATTATGAAGCCAGTTTAGGTCCTATATAAATACCACGAAAGTATCAAAATAGCCAGTCCATGGAGACATGCACAAAACCCATATTCAGAACCTGTGCCTTTTGACAAGCCGTCAGGACTTCTTTAAGGTGGTGATGACACAATTATACTTTCACGCCCCCCCCCCCAACACGGCTATTTTGGACCCACCGCCCAGGTGGGCTGTAGTCTGTTACCTGTGGTTAGCCTGGTCATGCATCACTCAGAAAATCAGCCAATCAGAAGACAGATACTAATGAGACTACACACCCTGTTCTTGCTAGAGCTCCAGAGAGAAGCATGAGAGAGGTCAATTTTGGTACTTAATACTACACAAGTATCTAGTTATGGATGTCAAAACATCAAATAAAACACCAGAAAAGTGTAAAATATCAGAACTTTAAGCATTTTCACTGCTTCTGGACAGTTTATGGACCAAACAATTAATCGGAACCATAATTGAAGATAATTAAAATAATATATGCATAACCGAGACTTGAATGCGAACCAAGCTTGTTATTGTAACGCCTTTTCAGAGTGGATGATTCCTGGTTTGAACAAGACTTGAAATAGCTTTACAGAAAAGTGTCTCTTCCTCTGATGACGTTTAATGCTCAATCACAGGATGTGGAACAAGAATAACTGTCAAACTCTTGGCTTCGGGCCATGCATTCATGTGGGATGATGTTAGTAGGGATTTAATTGCAGTGAGACCATTTTTTTTAAACTTAACCTTGGCTACACACTACACACATGACAATAGGATTGACGATAAGGTTTCTGTTGTGAGCATTGTGATGCCCTCGTGCCCCCCTCGTCTATAAAGGCATGGCCTTTCCAAAATGGCAAAGTGTCTCTTCCTCTGATGACGTTTAATGCACGACACATTGCTGTCACCCTCTGTAGATATTACACAACCTCTCCGAAAAGGCCCTCAGATAATCTGCATTATTAAAATGAACTTGATGTGAGCCCCCCCAGTCAACGTGATTCAAAACTCTACTGTGTTCTGATGGATCATAACAGAAAACCAAAGGATTTTTTAGTTATCCTCAGTCCAGGGCGGGTACAGCACAGCTCTGCAGTGAAAACAAACAGAAACATACTTCCTACATCACGTATCACTGAAACTAATTTGTAACAGATTATTTTATGTTATCTATATTTAACAGAAGATTTAAAAAAATGTTGACCGTAACAAAGATTCATGACATGGAAATTCGATTCAGCCATCTCACCAGTCCCCGCGGTTTGTTCCTTTCAAAGAAAAAAACAAATGAGTGGTCTGCTGTTGCTCATTGAAGCCATCGTGTTTGCATCAAGAGATCAACACTGACTTTTATATGAGTTCCCTTCTCAAGAGCCGATCAGGCAGACAGGAGAAAAATGTAAAGTAATGGGAGGCTATACAAAGGGTGTATAGATATGCCATATATAAATAAATAATTGAATATCTGTAATTATAAATATGACATTGTATTGATTCAACATGTAGTATGTGAAATTTCTCTTTATTTTGGAATTTTTTTTAGGTGTGAATTTTTCTTTATTTAAAAATTTTAATGCAGATCTCCTCGTGTTCTGTCGTTATTAACTTTGGCAACGCTTGCACACTTTGTAAACACAGTTAGATCATCTGACTGCTGCCAGGCTCCACTCCCAACCCAGTCAAACTGAGTAGTTTGAATATACTGATGTCGCGTGATATTAGAAGACAACAGACGTCCAGACGTCATGCAAATTTGCTAATGGTGTGTTGTAAAAATGGAGATGTTTGCTAGGCTCAATTACATGATGTAGAACAAGAATAACTGTCAAACTCTTGGCTTCTGGCCATGTATTCATGCGGGATGATGTTAGTAGGGATTTAATTGCAGTGAGACCATTGTTTTGAAACTTGACCTTGGCTACACACTACACACATGACAACAGGATTGACAATAAGGTGGTTTCTGTTCTGAGCATTGTGATGCCCTCGTGCCCCCCTCGTCTATAAAGGCATGGCCTTTCCAAAATGGCTCTCTCTCCCTCCTGGATGGCTGGTGCCTCCAGGCACCCTAGCATAGTTTTATTTGGTTTGTTTGTGTTCTGTTGGCTCTTTTGTTTTCTCATAATCACACTTCAATTCGGTTCTTTAAATACATTTATGGTTAATTTAACAGGTCTCTGTGTGGTTCTCTCTCCTTGGTTGTGCCCTTGGATGAGGACGATGTCAAAAGTTTTTGATATCAAATTATAGCATGAATTTTTCTGCAATGTTTTCCTTAAGGTCCTGGGGCCTCATGCACAAATACTTGCGTAGATTTTCACGTGAAACTTGGCGTACGCCAAAACCCAGAAACTGTCGTATGCACAAAAAAATTCAGATGTATCAAAGTGTGCGTACCCATGGATCCAAGCACGTTTCTTTTGTACATCCCAATCAACGTGGAATTGAGCGCACATGCAACTCCTCCCTGTCCACACCCTCATTTACATATGAAAATCAATTTAAATAGGCCCCAGATCCACCTCTTTGTCCAATCAGATAACGTGATGAACAAAGGAAAGACAATGAATTTCACAGAGTCTAAGCTAAAGATTCTAGTGAATGAAGTGGAGATTCTGTTTGGTTCCCTGTCAACAGGGATAAATATGACCCAAAAAAAAGACGTTCAGTTTAAAGTTCAAGTCGGCTTTATTGTTAATACTGCAATATGTACAAGACATACAGAGAATTGAAATTGCGTTTCTCTCCGTCCAAACAGCAGTAAACATGCAATATAAAATACAAAATATAAGTGAAGAGGAAAAAAATATATATATAAAATAAAAATATGAAATAACAATAAAAATAAATATACAATATATACAAGCTAAAAGACATCCGAGAATAAAAAAGTCTGGAGATATAAATCGTATAAACCGTATAAGCAGAATTATTAAATATAAGTATGGCAGTATGATATAAATATAAATAAAGCAGTATGGAAGAATTTTAAATTGACAGAATTTACAGTATGAACAGGTCTACAAAAATGAAATATGTAAACAGTGTGTGTGTGAGGCTGTAAATGCCATGGGATCCGAGCAGCGCACACACAGGTGTGGACAGGTGTGAACAGGTGTGGCACCGCAGCTGACATTTTACGCCCGCTTTTACTGACAAGAATACTGAACACAGGGAGACAACCAGGGGCTTGTTAGAAAGCTCTGCAGCTCTAATTTCACCAGCAGAAAATAAAGAAAACCAAAAACATGATATTTGAATGCGCCTCCAGCCTGTTCCCAACCATGCTGTTAGTCATAATGAATGAGTCGTGCGTTGAACCAGGCCACCTTGCCACGATGTTAGTTAGCTGCATTCGCGCATCACATATGATTTGAACTTTGATGGAATGAAAATGTTTCCTACTTACATAAACAAATTCATCCTGTGATGGCGCTTTTATAGCAATGTGTGTGCAGTCAATAGCTCAGATTACATTAGAGAAACCGGCCCTCGCTGTAAATTGCGCTTTAATGTCGGCCTGTTCAGGGAATCTGATGTACCAGGAAGACATTCGGATGATTCTGTCCCACACAGCTGGCATGGCTCGGCTCAGGGTTGACTGGCACACTCCTGACCGATCGGCCAGCTCCCGCTGGAATGCCCCTGTTGCCGGGAACCCCAGCGTAGTCAGCACAACCCAGGGCTACTTGCCGGCCCCCGTTGCGTTCTAGGGCCGGCCGCAGCTCTGCGCACAACTCACTGGCCTTGGTAACCGAAATCGGCTTATGAGCCAATTATCATGGTTTGCAAGTAAATCCTTGCATTTCCTAAATACTCGCTCACGTCGGATTGCACCATTTGCAAGGTCCTCTGACAACGCTAACGCTGCCTTTGTTAATATCATTTTCTTAATCACATTGCGCATGCTTTTATAACCACCTATATAATTGCAAACACGTGGGTGTGTTAATTGTTTATAAGTGTGTCTCTGATGTGCACATCACTCTGATGACCACTTGTTTTCACATTATTAACAGTTTCCCAGCTTCACCTCTAAGTGTCGCCAAAGGAACAATAGCTGTAGAAACGTGCGTACGACAGCTATGAAGTTGGCGTGGGTCACGCACATTTCTATGATCATTTCACGTCTGATACATCTGAACGTGAGCGTGGAAAAGGACATACGCCCCTTTTTTGTGCGTACGCAAGCTTTGTGCATGAGGCCCCTGGTGTCTTGGTGTGAATTCCGATCTTTTATTAGCAATTTTTAAGTTTTTTAAGTTTAATTTTAAGTCAAAAATGGCTTATTTTTGCTGCGTAACAAATGATATCGACCCAAAAACAGCTGCAACAACTTATGAGACATGGGAATATACGTCTATCATAGTATGCTAAACCCTGATATGCCCCCCCTTCAAGCGCTGCTGGAACATATTCAAATCCAAATATTTAAATACAAAAGAGAGGAAGATAGTTTTTACTAGATTTATCTAAGCATGCTGTTGTTTGATTCGGAGTGGATCCGGTATGCTGGGCAGAGCAGATCAAATGTGTTTCTGTTAGTAGTAATTATCCTCCAGGTTAGGTGCATAGAGATTTTCAGCATCAGGTGGTAGAGGAGGAGGGACAGGTCTCTCACCGTAATCTGTAGCAACACATTAACACATTAACAGATGGATGTAAAGTGTCCAAAAAAAAAAAAAGATAGTTTACGCTTACTATAAAAAGACGGATTATGAGTTGAGCACCATCAATAAACTGATATGTGGCTGTCTTACCATCAGTAAGGATAACATGCCGGAGGCCAGGGTCAAAAAGCAGCTTTAACTCTGCTGCACCTTCATCAGCTCTGCTGGGAGAAGACACAACATGCTTGACATCACTGAACAAAAGTGTTGGAGCCATATTGAAGTTGCACTCTTCTTATTGCCTGAGATGTGTAATGTGATATGTGCGTATTTAGTTTTTTGGTTGGAAAAGATGGAGGCGAGGAGAGCACACTAGTTTTTGACCGTGCTAGTGATTATTATTTTTTAGACTACTACAGTTTTTATTGTTTGTCATGCTAAAAGGATTTTCAATAAATCACCAAAAAGAAAACTGTGGAGTTTTTTGGACAAAGACACACGTCAACTACATCCTCGTGCTCCATAGCTTTAGAGTGTGTTTAAAAGTAAAAAGCGACGAAACCACACTAACAAAAAGCATCTGCCAAAATAATTACAAGGTAATGTAAAGAGGTCAGTTGAGTGACGGCGACTAGTGAGACATGACTGTAATTATATTTATTTCTCTATAATTGTTGACAAAAAACTTAAACGGCACTAGCAACTGCAGCTTACATGTTGGCGACTAGTGAGACATGACTGTAATTATATTTATTTCTCTATAATTGTTGACAAAAAACTTAAACGGCACCCTTTCCATTGAGTAACTAACACAGAAATGAATGGCACAGTCACAATCTTTTGCTGTTTTCACTACCAGACTGCGTAGTGACGGCGTCACTAAACATCACTACGATAACGCACTATTCCATAAAATAATACGCACATAAAACATGCGTAAGTGTGTGATTGGTAATCGATCAATAAGCCCTACCTGCTCAGCACAGGTGCAGAGAAACCACCGATCACGAGAGAGGTAAAAATGAGGCAAGCAAAATTTCTACTGATCCTGTCTAATCCTCTATAATCCTCCATAGTGCCTTGGGCATCTACAACTGCCACTACTGCATTAAAGCACAACAATAGTTGCAGTTCTAGAATGAATCGCTGCATTTGTTAGTCTTCAAAAACACTCAGTTGCACATTACTACACCCAACATTCTTTCGATTGTACACATCATCACAGATTGTTTGTGCTTTATGTCAATACCTCTGCCACCAATCAGGTCATTTTTATGTTAGACCTCAGCCACCGTCCATGATCAACTATTTAAAACTGGTCTGGCCTCTGTCACTGCATTTTAGGTCAAAACTATAGACGATATAAAAAAAATGGATCACATTTCTGAAGAACCTTTGTGGAGCTCAGAGTATGGTGCCATCTTTTTTGGGGGGGGGCATTAGAGAACCTTCACTCAGAGACAGCTAAAGAGGACAGGAAACAGGAAAGTGAGAAGACGACGCGCAGCAAAAGGGCCATTGGTCAGAATCGAATCCTGGGCCTCTGCAGCAAAGACCAAGGCCTTGGACATTGTGGCGCACGCTCCACCAGGCAAAATAACTGGCACTGGAAGAAAAGAGTATATCATACATGTTAATGAACTACCAACACACATAAAATGGTGGTGTTGGGGTAAAGTGAGACAAATGCTGTCCCACCATGAGGCACAATTAAGTGTAGTCTTAAACATCTTTTAACGTGTAGTGGAAAAATTCTTTTAACCTCTGTCTTACTATTTTATGCTTACTTTATTTTACAATTATATTTTATGTTTAACTTTGTATGAGACTGCCTCCTGATGGGTTGATATATGTTTGAGTGTAGACATTTCTCTCTGTCCCAGAGATGTTGGTACCAGCCACGGTGTAGAAGGGGAGTAAAGCAGATATTTATGAGGGTAACCCCCCTTTGCATTTAGAGTTTCTCTTTTATGACCTCAGAGGAGAGGGAGGGGGAGAAATGTCTACAAAAGGAGTAGTTGAATGTATTATCAGTAGAGAGGACTTTGCGACTCTTGTACTCGTACTGTTGTCTCTCCTTGGCCAAGAATAAAGTTCTCATTTAATACTGATCGTGTTCTCAGTCTTTATCGAATTTCCATGACAAACTTGGCGTCACGAACAGGATCCCCCGACCGGTCGTCCGGACAGTGACCAGTGGAGTGGCTTCCCCGGATTAGAAAAGAAAACGGCCTCCAACCTCAATCAATAATTAAGAGACGGGAGGACTGATCATTTTGTCTGTGATCGCCGGCGTTGGATTCAACAAACTCAAAAGAAAAAGAAAAAGAAATTTGGTGAGACACTTTCAGTTTCTTGAGAACAAAAAAAAAATGGAGAAAAGAGGCATAGTGTGGTGAAGGGGTAAAACTTGACGAGTGGCGACTAGACGGGTTGGTTAGAGGCCAACCTTAGATCAAAATTGGTTAAAGGCCAATCTGGGATTGGCAAGAGTCCAAGTCTTTTTGGAGTGATTGAGACTTAAAAACGAATCACCCTTCTCCGGGGACGCCTGTGAGAATAAAAGAGAGCTCTCACCCATTATTGAAAAATGGGAATAGGAAATTCTAAGTCGCTGACTCCTCCAGGAGGATCGTCACCATTATGACCTCAAAATATGGTTCTGAATGTATTGATTGTCTTAATGCATGGACAAATGAATTTGGGTTCCCTAAAGGGGGATCCCTGAGCATGAAAGAGATAAGACAGCTAGAAAGAAAATTAGACTATAAGGAGTCAGAAATAGAAAAACATAGGAAGTGTTTGAGTAACTGGAAAGCAGAAGCTGATAGACGAGAGAGATTGCAGTGTCAGAAGGTATTACCAGAGAGAAAGAATAGTGAAAAACAGAAAATGAAGAAAACACAAGGTCCACCACCATATGTTCTTTCACCTCTTACTGCACCCACTTCTGTGTATTCTGTTACAGAACTGCAGGCCCTGAAGGTGAACCCAGACCTGGAGTCCTGTCCCTTTCAACGAACACCTGCCGTGTCCGGAGCAATGGGAGGATACGCTGAGCCAGATCAACACGTGAAAGAAGAAGAGAAGGAAGAATATGGAGATGTCGTGCTGCCTGCATCACCGCCACCTTCCGCACCACCAGGATTCAAGTCATCAACACACACCATGCAGACCAGACAACAAGCCTCTAAGACTGACACACCGACTGCTTCGACCTTTCCCATGGTCGAGGTGGCTGGACCGGATGGTCCTATCCTCGTGCATCGGCCATGGACAGCAGCTGATGTAAGAGAGGCGGCGGTACACCTGCCAGGTCCACACAACTCAGGAATGAAATTTTGTCAAGAATTCCGACCTACAGGAGTTGAAATACGAAGGATTCTGGCAAAGAGACTTGGGCCAGGAGACTTGTTTAAAATCTCCCAATGTATTCCCAAGCCTGAGTTGAAAATTGTTCACGTAGATTGGGCTCATGCTTTAAAAAATGGAGTATCGGGATGCGCTCCTTGAGCTAGGTGACGCACTGAGGAAAGCCTTTCCTCCCAAGGTTGATATGTCTAAAATAGCCAGCTGCAAACGAAAACCAGAAGAACAGGTCGATGACTATGTATCCAGATTGACTGCCATCTTTAGTGAACATAGTGGGCTGGAGCAGCCTGGTGCATCGGAGAGCCACCCCTGCAATTCCATCCTCGCAGGTATGCTCCCTGAGTTACATGATATTGTTATCCGCACATATGTGGGGTGCAAAGAAGAATGTCGACTGAATGATCTCAAGCGACATGCACGCCATGCACAACTGACTCAGCAACAGAAGAAGAAAGCCAAGCAGGAAAAGACTGAGAAGGAACTGCTTATGGCAGCCCTCACTATGTATTCTGCATTGGCAACCATGCAGGGACAGCGAGGCCGTGGACACGGGGGAAAAGGAGGTGGTAGAGAAGGCAGACGAGGAGGTCAGCAGGGACAACCCTGTCTAACACGGGTTAGACCATGTGTCAAAAGGGGGAATGTTATAGGCAATAACACAACACTGGGGTTGTGCAGCATATGCACAGAAATATTGTCAATCTTGTGTTATTTGTGCAACCTACAATGCAGGAAGAGGTATTCCTGTCCCTGCAGCAGCACACCCACCACCAGATAAACCATTTGATTACTTAATGGATGGATGCACTCCCCATTGTTTTGTCTTACATACTTAACATGATTGAGTATTGGAAACTGCTCTCTGGTATGTTGTCTCAAGTTTCTCAACAGGTTAAAGCAGCCCTCCCTCAGCAGGCCACAGGTCCCCTACACTCGATCCAGCCTGGCGATTGGGTGGTGATAAAAAACCTGCAAAGGAAGCACTGGAGGTCTGAGAGGTGGCAAGGGCCGTTCCAAGTGTTACTCACAACGCACACAGCGGTGAAGGTCGCAGAGAGAGCAACTTGGATCCACGCCCACCACTGCAAGAGGGTGCCCAACCCCACGGAGTCGTAACCCCACCAAGCCTGCAGGAGTACACTCACATGCACACACGTAAAGTGAGGCTGCGTTGATTCATTACAGTAAGCAAGTGAGAGCCTAGCACCGCTTCTACTGCACCGGTGACTAGCATTTCTATTTTTGACGCGAGCCGCTGCTAAACCTCGTAAATTTCAACAGAGCACTGCGCACCAGACAGGAAATCCGACACAGAATCAACATAATAAACTTATATATAATATATAATAATTATAATATACGGCCGGCTTGCTCCGCTGCCGTTCCGCGTCTGGTGTGAGTCCCGTGTCCCCCTCTCTCTCTGTATCAGCACAGAGGAGACCTCAGGTGTACGGAAGATTTATCCTATCTTTATTCAGGAGCGCACATTTTCAGTTTGAGAGCATGATTTCTCCTTCTCATGCTTAGATTTATTGTCCTCGTGCTCACATTTTATGCTCGCACTCAAACATGTCCTGTGTGGGCTCAAATCTAATGTGCTCGCGCTCAAAACAGCTCATCCTCTCAGGTTGAAGGGTCTGCACAGACTGAAGGATGTCCCGCCCTGCGCTTAAATTAGTGTGTTTCACCAGCCAATAGGGAGACAGCTAGAGTCTGGCCCAATCTTGGGTGTGTTCCTTCACGCTTTTTTAACGCTCCGCACGGGCGGGTATATGGTCTGGTTTGGTTTGGTTTGTAAAACTGCCTCTTTTAAAAATACACCAATTTACCATACTAGCCAGCTTTTTTAATCGTCACCTATTTAAGACGCTAGTTTATTTATGTATAATTAATCTTAAATAATCCTAAAAAGAGTTATCGTCGTTTAAATAAGATACCGTATGATTCCATTTATCGTAGACTGTTTCTAATGTTTTATAAACTATAAATACGCCTCACAGCATATCTGTGTTCCAGTAGCTGAGTGGTTAAATACACTGCCACCTGTTGTATTTTGGGCCATGGGACGCCAATTCGCATCCCCGCCGTTGCGCTCTTGCTGCATGTCATATTATGATTTTAAATTAAAATTAATTGTTGACTGTTACAGTAATAGAATCC
This sequence comes from Larimichthys crocea, assembly GCF_000972845.2. NCBI lineage: Eukaryota > Metazoa > Chordata > Actinopteri > Sciaenidae > Larimichthys > Larimichthys crocea. The sequence goes on from NC_040018.1 coordinate 5,625,018, forward strand.
GTGTAATTCTCTTATTGTAACGTTTAACAAGAGATGATGGGTGAATAGGCTAGGCTACGTGATTAAAAAGGTATAATATAAAATACGCTATGATGATAATGACTTGAGGATAACATTGGTAGCCTATTTACTTTTATTTGAAAGAAAGCAGCAGAAAATGTGAGCACGAGGACAATAAATCTAAGCACGAGAAGGAGAAATCATGCTCTCAAAGTGAAAATGTGCGCTCTTGAATAAAGATAGGATAATTCTTCCATACAGCTTGTGTGAGTAAGGAAATGTCTTTCTCTTGTCTCTCTATTTACTCTTTCGCTGCACGTGATCAGGTGAGGAGATTGAGGCTCCGGTTTCCTCGTGCCAGGAGTCCGTTGAGCCATTTTTGTTTGTGATTTTAGTTCTGGTTTGGAAGTTCCCCGGTAGTCCTGTTTCCTCTTTTCTTTTCATTTATGTAGTGGGTTGTAGGCAGGTTTAGTTTGGGGGGTGGGGATCCCTCTGCGGGCCCAGCACCATACACACCATCAACCTGTTTTTAATGTTGTATTCTTGTAATTTCATATATTTATGGTTCTTTTTGTTTGTTTCTGTTATTTGCGGTCTACTCTCAATTATTGTAAGGTGTCCTCCAGTTTAGCAAGAATAAAAGGAAAATTATATATTAAAAAATCTATGATATGATTCAACTTGCCACTCCCTGTGGGTGTGCGTGTGTCTCTGATACTATAAACAGGACAGACAGGTACAACAGGGAAGTTATAGTGTCTGGCAGCCTGTACATGCTGTGGGTGTTCGATGGATTTTTACCTGGTAGGGTGAAAGATCGTCTCGTGGGTAAGTCATCAGTATTTTCTCTGCTAGAAAATGTGTGTCTTGAAATATATAGATATTACATTACATTACATTTAAACTTACTTTGGAATGATAATCTGATCTGAACTTTTAATCACGCCTGCCTGTTTTGTTGAACTTCGACGGCAAATGAGACACTGATCCCATCAAAATAAGTGTCTGCCGTCCGAGAAAGCTAAATTAAAGCAAAACTATTAATCCTCGCAATAAATATCACTCGATTAATGCTGTTGAATTATGTTTATTAATGTGACTTGTGCACTTGTGGTGGTTATTCTAATTATTAGATTATAATAAGATATATTATTAACGGACACACGGTGAAAATAACATTACTCTGTTATATCTGTAATATCACACACCTGGCCAGTATAGTGATGTGTGTTGCTGTGATGTTGCTTTATGTAAATTCATTGTTGCTTTTGTATTTTATTCACCAGCTAACAGATACCATCAATCATTCCAGTCCAACAAGAGTTCATTCCGTGGAAAAATTAAAGGCTTGGTCACTGCTATGAGGTATGTGTAAATGCAGACAGGCAAATGAACAAGATATTTTCCATGTCATAAGAGATGAGATCTAACTAACTAACTAAGAGAGAGAGAGAGAGAGAGAGAGAGAGAGGAAGTCCCCCGGCAGTCTAATCACAAATGACTGAATGTTAGTGGCACTCTGGACTACCGATATTCAGTCTGGGAATACTGACTTAAGCGTGCCAAAACAGGGATGATGCGCTGCTGTAGCTATTTACATCCTGGTACAACTGGTTTTGGTCTCTAGAGCTAATTCCCTGGTTCATGACAACTGTAATGTTAGATTTAGACATCACGCATATGATGTCCATATTTATACTGTCTATGGTAAGCAGCAAATTTAGAAAAGTTACATTTTTGGAGTTAGTGCATTCTGAGCAAGAGTGAAGTTAATTACACTGTGGGGTGCCGTTTGTAAAGCGTCTCGCTCTGAAAATAACAGCAACATTTTGTCACATTTAGCTAAAAACAATGTTTAAAAAAACTGGTTTGAATTTTTGAGAGTCACTTTTTTGCACATTTAGAACAATATTTGTGAACTTAGAGAGATATTTTAAATATTTAAATCCAAATGTTAAATGTAAAATCTAAATGCTAAATCTAAATCTAAATGTTAAATATAAATCTAAATGTTAAATATAAATATAAATATAAATGTTACATCTAAATGTTAAATACAAATCTAAAGCTTCAACATTTATATTTATATTTAACATTTAGATTTATATTTAACATTTATATTTATATTTAACATTTAGATATACACCCCATATTACACTCTCATAGAGTCAATGCATTATATTTTACTCTATCTTTAAAGTAGTTGGTGTCAAAATCGAGTGTAATAACAAAGTAGTAAACTAAGTGTGATTGTATAAATATCAACTCTGAAGTTCTTACTCTTAACTCTGATACTCGCTTTTACTGTACACTTGAAGCGTTCGCATCAGCAAAAGAAGATTTCGAGACAAAGTTAAAGTAAATTGTGTTCCAAATTATTAAAGATGTTGTTTGTTTACAGTTATGAGTGTAACTGTTCTAATTATACATTATGAAACAAGGCATTTTGCACCATGAGTGAAGTTACGTGCATGGTTAATAACCCCCCTCAGCCGCAGCGTCAAAGATTTTACATTACAAATGTCAAAATAAATGTTCAAATAATACCAAACATAACCATCTTCATTTTAACAGTCATTATTACTATTGTTATTGTTTAATGTTATAGGTCTAACACTTGATCCTCTGAGTGAGTTAATTTTAGATTCAATTACAGGTTATTTTTGGACATGGAATTTTGAATTTCAAGTCAAGTGGGTTTTATTTTCATTTGAACCAGTGAACAATGACACCAGATAGTGTGTCGCCAAGCGCCATGATGCCACATGAGAGATAATACATAGTGCAGATGGGATTACATTTCCAGGCACGCATATTGCAAAACAAAACAACTGATAAGAAACAACACGCTTGCAGGTGCTACATACTTTTATATCCCAGTGCCAGAACTCTGTTTGTCTGTGTTTTCGAAAAACTTCAATAAAATGACAGCTTGGAAATCTCTTAAGTCTAAAATGACTTCAAGCATGTTTAAAATGGGAGGGGAAAAGACAGAAAGCAGTTGATAGTCAGCTTGCCCATCTCTCTGCATGCTCAGTATAACATCATACACTGTGTCTAATTAATAACCATATATTATATCCATTGAACTGAAGTGTTTTTTCCTGCTCTTGCATCGTTCCAGGTCCACGGCTGTCACTGCTGGAATCTCCTGCTGTTTCGTGTTGCTCTTGTTCAGCTTGAATTTTTTATATTCAGAGTCAGTATCAGAGTCTTCATCATCACTCATTGGCGACGGTTAAATTCATCTTTAATAATGACTTCAAAATGATTTTATTACAATCTCTCAATGATTTAAAAAAATGTAACAGACTTCATCTCCAACATTGTGCTAGGGAGCAGTGGAGGACAGTCGTGAGACCGAAAATCCAAATAACTGACAGTCTTAACTTTGGGTAAGAAGTCTATGGTATTTACTTTTGGCATTTTGCAGAGAGGTCATCCATATTTTATATTTATATTTTATATTTTAAGATCTGTATTTTTACCATTTGACAGATTCAATTTGTTTTCATACTTTAAAAAAATTACTTAATAACTAAAGCACCTGGTGAAAGTCTGTTAGTGTTGAGTCCAGTGTAACATGGTTCAAATCCCCTAAGATGGCGATGAACACAAACAACAATGTTTCTGAATTAAAAGCACTTAATAGTAGTGATATCAAATCAACTGAAACTGAAAACAAACTTTTATTTACAAAATAAAAGTCCTCAGTTTTTGGCTGTTGAACGTGTACATGTGTTTGTTTTCACCTTCTGTTGCAGGGCTAGGGAGAATGTTGAGACACGCACAACTTGGAACGCCCCCATCATGTGGGAGGGGATGTTTGACCCAAATCTGTATGACCAAAGGCACATCGAAGGCAAGTCAGCTGTGGCGCTCACCGTGTTTGCTGTTGGCAGGTTTGTTTCTTCATAAACATCGTGGATGTGAGAATACGTGTTTTTCATTAAAACAGGCTAGAAGGTCATGTGAATGTGTACTAAGAAAGTTGTCTCAGATAACATAATATAAAAAACAATGTTGTCTTTTTACTGGTGTTTTTCTAATGTAAAATAAAGTTATGAATAACAACAAGTGTTTTTCTCTCTGTCTCCACCTAAGATACCTGGATGCCTACCTCAAGACTTTCCTGGTCTCTGCAGAACAACATTTTATGTTGGGATTACCAGTGACATATTACGTGTTCACAGACCTGCCAGAGAAGGTACCAAACGTCATGCTCAATGCCAAACGACACCTGAAAATCATTCAGGTGCAAAAGTATTCCAGGTGGCAGGACATCTCTATGATGCGCATGAAAATGATATCGGAAATCATAGAAACGGACATTCGTTACCACTTCAGCTATGTCTTCTGCTTTGACGTGGATCAGGAGTTCAAGGGTAGATTTGGCTCGGAGGCTTTGGGGGATTCTGTGGCTTTGCTGCATGCTCATTATTACAAACTTCCAAAGGAGAGGTTCACCTACGACAGGAACCCCAAATCCAAAGCTTTCATGGAAACCGGTGATTTCTATTACCACGCGGCTATCTTTGGAGGCTTGTGGGAAAATGTGAAGAATCTGACAGATACCTGCTATGTGAACATCATGGAGGACAAACTGTATGACGTGGAGGCTCTGTGGCACGATGAGAGTCATCTTAACAAGTACTTTTGGCTTTACAAACCAAGCAAGCTGCTCTCCCCAGAGTACTGCTGGGATCCGAGTATTGGTAAAGTTGGAGACATACATGTCACTCGCCTAGTGTGGGCACCAAAAAATTATGACAAACTTCGCACTTAATGGTAGAAGATCCACAAATTGAGGTAATTCTTTGGGGGATAAAGATTGTTTGCTATAAGCTTTGTACGGGATTATTATCTTCAACCAACTCTTGGAGGAACTCTTCTTTCTCTCTTTTAAGAATTCAGGTACAATGAAATCTGATTGTCTTTATTTTTATTTTTATTATTTTCTTTATTGTAGATGTGATGATTTTGCAACTGCACTGGGAAATTGAAATAGAAAATTCTTGACATTTCCTGACTTACTGACCTTCATCTCTTGAAAAAAAAAATGCTAGACGATCATTCCTCTTTACGTAGTTGAGCGGTTCTTGCGATAATATGGTAGTCAGGGCTATTTTCGTGACTACTGCAACACAACTGATGGTCTCAAACTAATTATTTTAGCTGGCCTTTTAAAAGCTTGAGATATTTACATGAAGGATTACCGTGACATGGCTTTTTTCTCCCCAAGAGTCTTGAAACTGCATTAGCCTCCCACTCATGTTTGATGTTGCCAAGTCAAAGAGGAGGCCAGGTTCGGTGCTTGGTCATAGGTGGTGGAGTCAGAAGGTTTGCATCAGATGAACGGAGGCTGCGGGATGGATTGTGGCGATGGAGCAAGTCAGTGAGGAAGGATATAAGTTTTCATGCCAGTCATGACCGGGCAGCTCCCCTGGTGATTTACTGTAGAAAATAGAGCCTTGGGGTTGGTGGAGCCAGAGTGTATTAGGTGAGAGTAGTAGGTGGACTGGGTGGTATTGAGAGCATCCTTACTGCTGGAGGTAATCTGTAAAAGTTTGGAGATGGACACTTGAACCGGTTTCTTGTGTCTTTCAAGTGTAAAACTGCTATTGTGTACTGTATGCTGTTTACTTTTCCAAGGAAATGAATGTGACATTGACCCAGATGTGATGTGACTAAATGCAAATGTATTTATTTTTTTGGTTGTTTGTTTGAAATTACCATAAATGACAATGATAAGAATTCGTTTGATTTGTAGAACATTTTGCATGCACCCCTGAAAATGGCACATATGTCCAAGTCTGTCTACCTTATCTTGCTCTCAACTCCCTTTTATGAGAGTGCTTTGTGTGCAGATGAAAGATTACATTCAGAATAGAATAGAATAGGAAGCTTTTATTGTCATTGTACAACAGACATACTGTAAGCACAACGATATTACAGGGGGCTTCAACGAGGTGCTGGTCCTGATATAGGTAATAGCATAGTGTAGCGTCGAAATAGACAAGATAAAAACCACAATATAAATACAAATGCAATGCTAAAAAAATATACTATACAAAAATACAAGGGGTATTCATAAAAAGTGAATGCTGCATCTTGCCTGTATTTGCAAAAGGTAAAAGCAGGATGTTACATGACAGCACATTATTACACAATCATTGCACAGTTTGTCCTGGCACATGTTGGGTCTGCCAAGGGGAACTGATCAAACAGGTCTCTCAGGTCTGTAACTAACTCACTAATTCATATAAAGGATGTGGACAGTGACAGAGTGGCACAGAGTGCTGTGTTGTTATTGTTGGCTTTACTTTTCAGTTTTGTGTTTTTTTCTCTTTGCATTGTCTGTTTCTTTTTTTATGTAAATATGTATGTTTGGGTAGAAAGATTGCTATTGCTGGAGAAGGGGTAGGTTTAAATAAGCATATGCTTCATCCTACTCCTTTTCGGACATGTTGCGTTCACATTATTATTGTTGTTTTGTCTATTCGTATTGGATTTGTTTGTTTTGCGGTTGACTTTGTTATGTTACTCGCACATGTTTGAAATAAACTGAACTGAACTGAAAACTCGGACCATTCCTCACATGGGTAAACACCCAAACTTCAGTCTCATCACACAAAACCAAACCGACGAGATCTGTGCAGCGCGGTGGTGATTGCACAATGCGGTGCGCAAGCCCTTTATTGGACATGAGCCAATAAAAAAAAAGGCCATTATAGTAAATCTTTGTCATATTGTACAGGGGTATTTAACTTTAAAAATGCATTTAATTTAATTTAATTTGCTTCCATGTGCTGTTATTACACATGTACATGTTCAACAGCCATATATATATATATATATATATTTAAAAATAAATCAACGTCATCTAGCGGGCCAGATATTATTGATGGCGGGCCAGATATAATTGATGGCGGGCAGCTAATTGCCGACCCCTGGTCTATATGTTGTTGATTCATTTTGGTCATTATCATTCATTTTGTTGTCCAATAGAGATTTATAATTGCCTCCAATAAAACTCCAAAGACTCCCGTCGTCAGCCTTTATTTGAAATGTGTTTACCCCGCTGTATAGTCGTGCACCTGCACACATGCTTATTTTATGCCTTCTATATTTTCTGTGCCCGAGGCTCTAAAAGACTCTGTTGTACTGAGACAGACATGAGAATTGCATGTTAAGATCCAACCTGCCCAGCCCAGCCAAGCCCCTGTTTGCTCAGCATGAACCACACATCCACCTGTGTCATTCAGCTGACCTCAGATCAGGTTGGACCTGTCTGACTGAAAGCATTGGTGCATTATTCATAGACTGCCACCATCTGGCGTATCAGCGCACCCTGCCACCTTAGCACTCACCCTGTCAAAGACATGCAGTAAGAAAAGGGCAGTATAATATCAGAACAGTCTTTGCCTCAGTGCCAATAATTCACAGGCCAAATGAATAAGTTCAAGGGGTATGTTAGCAACACATTTTTATATTCATCTGACAGAGAGGATTCGGAGAAAATGTGACTTTGTGCAATGATTATATGCAACAGATTCCAGTCTCAAGATTCGTGCCCTGCATTTTTATTAGAAGCGCACTATAATGGTATATTGTTTATTGCACAAGACTGCTCTTCTCACATTATGCGTATGCTGATATACTTGGCCACGCTACCCAGGACGTTACCTCGGATCTGTTCACCAGCCACTATTTTGGTTTGAACATGAACCTGCTCCTCTATCTCTGTTTGATCAGATGTTTAGGGAATAACAACCGCTCAGTGCTGTGTTATGAGCAGGCACTGCAGGCCCAACCGGGCTTCGAGCAGGCCCTGAGGAGGAAAGCAAAAGATGGAGAAGCACCTGGAAGCTGAGCACAGGTAGACAAGCTCTCGTACATACACAAGCAAAAGCTAAATATTACAGACCTAAGAAATTGAATTAAATATCAAAACTTTCACAGACCTGCACCATTGCATGCAACTGTGAAAAAATAAATAAATTAATTAAAATTAGTCTTTGGTTGGTTTTAGTATGTACTGCAACACTGCTTCCCAGTTTGAAGAGCAAAGAGTGAATGTCAGAAAATGATGCAGTTCAGTCATCCTAACACTTGAGGGTGCTAGTGTAAAGTCTACTTTAAATACACCGCTGTACCTTCACATCAGATCATTCACCAATCAATGAGACGTATGTGTGTTGTTCCCTAATTTGCATTCTCATTGCAGAAGAGATTGATTGTAGGTGGAAACACTGGGCTGGTGACTGAGAGTATAAAACTCCGCCCCCACTGACAGGCTCTGTCCACCTTTGTATGCAGCATGGTTTTTTCGTTTCTTTTCATTTCATGCAACATCTCATACCCACTACCCACACACCTTCACCACTGATGTACTGATAAACACACCCCTTTGTGTTTCTGTGCTTTTGAGTTCTTAAGCAATAAAATCACTTTTACTTTGCCTTCAACCCGCGCCCCCCCCTCTTGTCATGGCCTTAGAGCCAGGTCGTGAGAGTGTATGTGTAGTATTTTAGTATGGAAGGACCCAGAGGATGGTGTCAAACAGTCTCTCAAAAATAAATGTATTGCCTTTTCTACTGTGGATCTCACTTGTTCAACAACAGCTTGTAGCTTCACTGACTCTGCAACCATCCCGGTCTTTTTAGTGCTCACCCTTCAAAGGTGATCTGGAAGAAAAATAATCTTTCTGCTTGAGTTTGACTACACTAGTAATACTTTTGACAAGGCTGCAAACAAATCTTAGTTTAATTACTGTCCCAAGAAATATGAAGAACTTTTGATGGTAAAGTTGCTTCTTTGTTTCTTGATCTGATTTCGTCTTCTGTCAAGATACTCACACCAATTTCTTTAAAACTGTCTTGAATCTGGATGAAGAAATTTGGGGAATTTTAAGCAAATTCGTCTTTTAGAACTAAAAAAACAAAACAAATGACTTGATTGTACCAAATACTGGATTTGACATGCAGTACAGTCCAGTCACAAACTCTCCACACAGTGGCGCTCAAAGCACGCAGAACCCACTATACAGTTTTACTGGGAAGAAGCAGAAGCACACATCATACTGTAAAAACAACACCAGGATAAACACAATAATTCAAAGAATAAGAGATTTGCAAACAGCAGAATAAAACAGTAATATTTTAGCAGACAATGTCCAAACTGGTTACACTTCTGTCAGATGATTCGAAAGTTTGTTTCTCTTATCCTGTGACAGACAGCACATTGCTCCAACATGCAACCACAGTCAGTCACGGTTGTTTAGGCACATCAGTATACAAACTGACCTGGTTTGGTGGCTTTAATAAGCTTCTGGTTATGAAGACAAAGTACCAACATGAGATGTGATATCATTCATGACTGCAGAGTGATGATATATGTCTGTCCTAAGAGGATCATCTTTGTATACCTGGATGTTTGCCAGCTAGCTCTAACAGTGCCTTCTTTCTAACTCCTCTTCAGAGATTTAATCCAGCATTATTGACAAGCAGCTCTGCCTGTAAAGTATTCCAAATGCAGCTCATGGCACATGACACAGTTGTAAAAAGATAATCCACTGTGCAACAGGCTTTTCTAGTGTCCATGGTTGGGCTCTGCACTGTAAATCAGTGAGTGCATGGTGGCTCTTAATATCTGCTGTCTTCGTGACAGAAACAAATAATATGAAACATGACTGTGCCAAAGCTCAAGAAGAACCAGCTCAGGAATCAACAGTAAATGACGTCAAACGATCAAACTAGGCAGAATATTGTCAGATGCTTTTCTGGAACAAAAAATCACCTCAGAAGTGATGCGCGCACATGCGTGTGTTGGACTTACTGTAGGTACCATTGCAATCACCATTTATATTCTACTTTTAAAAAGGACATACTGTCCTTTTTGCTCGACTGATGGTGGTGATGGCTTCAGCTTCACTAGTTACTTTGCAGATTCAAATGTCACTTGCATTAACAAATGAGATCATAAAATATGTCTGTCTTAAAAAATGTCAACTTTTCAGAGACCAGGCATGGCCTCAACGGGATGACACAATAGATTTTTAACCCTTTATAGGGATCTCATTGAAATACTACCCTGGAGTGTTATTGGAGACATTTTTCTTGTGTCAGTTTTGGGCTGCAAATCAAAGTCAAAGTAGTTACCGTATACGGTCACTTGCCCACCTATGGTAGAACTACAGAACTTGTGACACTTATTTCAAATTATCACCCATGTGATACAGTGAAAAGAACGTTAGAGTTAGGGTAGGATCCAGCAGAGGCCATAACAACGTTACCTGTGACATGGCTGGCTGAAAAAATCCACATGATTCTGCTTCTTCACTGAGAAACGTGAGGCATGGAAGTTATCATACATGGTTCCCCTGCTGATAAAGGGTTAATATTAGAGGACCGGGACCAGTGTGTAATATTTTAGGGGCTCCATTGCCAGAGTATGGCAGAAATGAAGTCCAATATTCAGAACTATGTTTTCATTAATGTACAACCACCTGAAAATATAAATAATGTTTTTGTTACTTTAGAACAAGCCTGTTATATCTACAGATGTCACATGTCCTCTTCCATGGTTTCCGCCACCATGATTCTACAGTAACCCAGAACAGACAAACTGTATTTTCTTCAGCACACTGGGAAGGAGTGAAAGGAGAGGGTTGCAATACCCACCACTAGATGGCATTAAATTCCACACACTGGTCCTTTAAAGAGTTCCAGAAAGGGATCAAGGTTTAAAGGTTTTCTCAACACTACGGTATCTTTAGTGTTATGTTGAAGATACCTTCGGTGTTTGTGCTCTGATGCCAAAAAAGAGCAATTTGTGACTGATCTGTGTGGTATTTTATTTTTAAATACTTCTCCCTCCACTCAGTGTGTGTATTCTGCTTTAAATTCAAACCATGTCAACATTTCTTCATATGACTTTGGATCTGCAAGACTAGTTTCAGTCTCAGGGGTTCACCTCGGAGTAAAACAGGTGGAATCACCTCCCGGCGCCCTTCAAGTCATCTCCTTCTGTGTGTGTCAGGTGTCTCACACGCACAGAGCTGCTCGGTCCATTTGAATGAGGCAGCAGTCTGGTCTTCCATGGTAGAAAGTGAACACACACAGCTGTGTTTACACTGTGTGGTCAGTCTGCTGCAGAGGCATCAATTCTTCCCCTGGTGTCCTCTGGTACCAATCAACATATCTATGAACGTGCCAACTTCAGTACAAACACTGTAATTTATATAATTTCCATCAGAATTCTCTTGAGGCATGTCAAGAGGGCTGGAATGATTAGTTAGTCATGAAAATAAATCAACAATTTTGATAATGGATTTCTCTTTTGAGTCATTTATCCGGAAAAGTGACAAACATTCTCTTGTTCAAACTGTTTTCCTGGTAAGTATTTGCTACATTATCTGTTATCTGTTAATTGAGTGCATTTGTTTTTTGGGCTGTTGGTCTGACAAAGCAAGTTATTTAAAGACTTTAGGCTCATATTTCTGTGATTTTATGGACTACATTGAGTTCAGAACATATGCAAAGCACACATGTCAATCAATGGATGCATCATTTTTGCATATTTATAGATTTAAGGGGACATTCAACTTGAAACAGGGGACAATCCTGGACAAACCATGATGTCCATTACTGTAATCAAGCAGCCTTACAAGTCAAATAGGGCACCATTCATACTGACTGAAAACTGAGAAAACAAAATAGGATCTATTTAATTTTCTGTCTACAATACTATCATAAAGCATTGTTATTGTACTAAATAAGGACATATTAGGATATTTAATCCTTTATGTGCTATATGGGGCACACAGGAACCAATAATTATTGGTCAGAGAAACAGACATCCTAAATACTACTTGTTACTTGTTTTGGGTCAATTAGATCCCAAAGTGGTCCAACTCTTATTGGACTGTTTATGAACAAACTGATGTAAAACTCCAAGAATAGAAGTCTGAACAGATTTATGAAACACAAGCAAACAAATAAAGGTGTGAGTCAAACCTTCTAAATGTACTGCAGGTTGTTTTGCTTTCCAAAGACTGAGAGAGTCTGCTCAATGAAATGGTGTTGGCTTCCATTTTGGTTTCAAGTCCAATACAGAAACGTCCAAAATACAGAAATTCATTTAAGGTCAGGATGTTATAGACTCTTATGATGCATATATTTTTTATTTTATTTTCTAGAGCATGATCCAGAACTTTAGTTTTAATTGAAATATTTCAACAATTACTGGATGGATTGAAGCTTTGTGCAGACATTCCTGGTCCCCGGAGGATGAAGCTGACTGACTTTGGTGATCACCTGACTGAGTGTGGTCGTTTTAATTATTTTATTAATTTATTTATTCATTTTTAGTTTGGAAAGAACATTAAATACTCAACAGTTTTGGATTAATGGAATTTAACAGTTGTAGCTCTGCGTAAAAAGTCTACTTGTCAATCCATAAACAATCTAGAGTTTGACAGCTCATCACTGAGAGCCCACAGAGGTAATTGGCCTGATTTTCACCCTCATCCTCAGCACTCACCTGTTTGTCGTTCCCTCATTAACTCCCTGGTATATATACCAGTCCATGTGCACTACTTCTTGTCTTTTTGTGTGTTTTAGCTTCCCAGCATCCAATATTTTCTTCCCTGTTGGTTGAGTCTGTTTAGGCCTGTATTCTTTGAATTCTGCTTCAGCCTAGCCCTTTTGAACCTTGTTTGTCTCCTTATAAACTTTACCAGCGACAACTCTCTTACTTGAATATTTGCCTCCCAAGTTGTGTATTCGGGTTCCATTTGAACTATGATAGTAACGTGTTCTATGGTGGACTTCTAAAACATGATAAATCTGAGCCAAAGATCTGACCACTGATCTGAAGCATTTATATACTGTAGGGAGAGACAACTTATGGACAGTGGCTGTAAACAATGGAAGTATTCCAGGAAGCATCACATTTACTTCAAACTTGTAATTGGTAAATACAAATTGTGATTACCAAATTGTAAAAGATATTTGCACAAAAAATACAGACACAGCATGCAACAAAACCCCTAATACATTTAGTCCTCCAGCCTTGACGGTGTAACCTCATTAGAAAGCCTCAAAAGTGTCTTTAGCTGCAGAAAAAACAGCCATCTGATGGAGAGGTCACTCACAGGTAAACAAAACTGCCACCTATTTCTCAGCTATGCAGTAATCAGACCCCTCCACTGAATAAATGGTGTGATGAAGGTTGTTAATTTCTCAACGTGCCATGTTTTTGGAAGCAGCAGTTTCAGGTTGGGACATGCTGACATCATCTTCCGCTTGTGTTTTACGAGAGGTTACCTCTGTTGAAACCCAGCTATGAAAATATGGAGGTAAACTGGAATTACACAACCAACTGGCACATAAACATGGCGAATATGAAGTCAGTAAGTGTATGTGCACCTGCATGCATCTCTGGTAGTTTTGACACTATGTTTGCAGATCTGCCAGGTCCATGCCAGGGTCATTACCAAATGAAAATGGTTCTTTTCTTAGAGCAGCCCGCTCAAACACAAGCAAACAAATGAAGGTGTGAAGCAAAACTTCGAAATGTACTGCAGGAGGCTTTGCTTCCCAAAGAAAGCAAGGGTTGACTCAATTAGTTACATTTTGGGTTCAAGTGCAACTTGGTTAAATCCATGAATTCATTTTAAGATCAGCGTTATGGATGCCATGTTAGCAGCATGGCTGTAGGGATGGCAGTGTTGGTCAGTTGTTACTGTTACTTTGGTCCTGACTGAAATATCTCAACAACTGTAGGATCAATTCGAACTTTGTCCAGATATTCATGGTCCCCAGGGAAAGAAGCTAACTGCCTGACTGGGCACCACCTTTAACGTTAACCGTTTTCGTGTTTAAAGACCTGTAAAACTCATGGCAATGCCATCAGTCTTAGTTGTTTTGTACTAATTAGCAATTATTTCCATGATATCATGCTAAGCTAAGATGCTAAAAATGGTAAAGATTGTATCTGCTTCACGTCCACGTCATGTCATTGTGAACATGTGGCAAATCACAGCATTTTAGGGCCACTAGCATGGTTATAGTTTATGTTTTATTAGGAATGAGCATTGTACCTAGCCCAAACACTCCCAACCCAATGACTAGATTTCAAGTTTTCAGGGTTTTTTGTTGTTGTTTTTTTTTTACCCTATTAGCATATTGTGGGTACCACACTTCAGTTCATTCTCCTGTCAGGCGATAGCATGTCTTTTTATGAACCCATTGTCCACAAAGCAGTTCAGGCAAACCTCTCTGGACAGAAGGCATGTAGAGAAAAGCTGTTGAATGCATTTTGTGACTTTTTTCCCATCAAACTCTGTTTATATACAAGAGTAATAATGCCCCAGTCTGCCCAGAGGCCTACAGAAACCTATAACTGATCTAAAAAGAAATTCCTGTGGATTATCCTGCTCTTTTATTCTTTTGTAAACTCTAATAAGACACAACAATATAAAAGTGGAGCTTTGTTTGGTGAAATGAAGGGCAGATTTTAGAGGTTTTACCCCCCCAACTCTCACACTGATCTCTGACTTTGAAGAAAGTCGCTTTCACAGAGCCCTAAACACAATAGATCCCCCCTCCCACCCTTGCATGCCCTTGTGAGAGGATATATGTCAAAGCTGTAACATCATATTCCAAAGTATCACTTTGACTCTCCACGGGTCACATTCCTTCATGATGGTGAAGGACGTGTGAATGGTTTTCGCCGCGTGTAAGGACAGAAAGAAGAGAAGAAGAGTTAAAGGAAAAGGAGGACGAAGAAAAGCAGAGAAAATTGCACAAAAAGAACAGAAAAAAAGAGTAAAAAAACAGAGTTATGAGAGCAAAGTCCACTGACATGGAGCAGCATCTGGCATGGCTCATCCTTCCCATCATACACATTCCTGTCTGACACGCTCACAAAGCACCATTGTAATGAACTGGATCTGACTCATATCCTCACCGCTACAGTGCCTACCCTATAAGCTACGACCACATACACACAATGACACACACACACACATTTGGCCTTGAGCCACATCCATTGTGCAGAATTAGGGGCTGACAGTTTTAATACCACCTGTAAATGATTCTCTACTGTACAGAGAGGAGGTGTGAACTTCAAAAGATAAGGAGAGAAGAGAGGAAGAGGAGGAGGAGGAGGAGGAGGAGGAGGAGGATGGATGAGCCGGGATACTGTTGCTTTAATGTCATGAGACCTGTGGTGGAAGGGGACACAGCGTGCTCTATGCATGTGTGTGCAGTGTAATCTCCATGCCTGTCAGTCCTTCACACATCAGTCACTGCAGTCAGTCAGAGTCCTCGAGAAGATCAGAGACTCACCGAGCCTGTTCACGCCTGGTAGTAACATGTGTCTCCACGGTGACCAAGGGCTCACTTCCCTTCGAGATTTGCAAATAAACACGGACGTCGTTTCAGTTTTCAGAGATGAAATGCTTTGTTATTTTCAGCACACTGAAACAAAGAAAGTGATAACTTAATACAAAACATTTGCTAAATTCACAAGAAGGGATAAATAGTTAAGACTTTGTTGACAGCTTTTCAGAAAGTTTATGTGGTTTCATGCAAAAAACAAAAATTACTTTCACCACGGACAACAAAGAAGTGGCATATTGGTTACAGTTTAACTGTATTTGTAAAAATTTGACACGTCTTTCATGAATTTGGTATAAACGGTGATGAAACGATGTGTTCAAACACATCTGCTCAATGCACATCAGACGTGGAGTAGCCATCAGTGCAGTACGATCATGCAAAACAACTAAATGTATTGGACTGAATACTGAATTGACAGGAAGGCTCAAATGATAACTTACCCCGAAAGTTTATTTTCTTTAAATTGCACAATTTAAAGAGAATAAGTCTGGAAATATTGTGGTTACTAGTTCAAAATCAGTTTGAACAGTGTGTTGCAAACATCTGCTGCTTTTCTTGACAGGTAAGCAAGTCCAAACACATAATTTGAACCAAATGGAAATCAGACAGACGCACAGGACATCAACTGATCTTAATGGAAAAGCTTCTTTTTGCATTTTTATTGCATTGTTACATTGTCGGTTTCTATAGGCCACATCTCCAAATCGCTTGTTTTGTCCGACCAACAGTGTAAAACCCCTAAACATAAAATTTTAAAGTATATAAAATAGATAAAAGCAGCACATTCTTACATTTGGTGACATAGGAACACACCACAGCTCATGAGGGTTACACAAGATCTTAGGGTTCCCAAACCTCTTTATCCCATTGGAAGTGACAATAAAGAACACCTTGTAATGTTAAGTATATTCTGAATCTAAAAACTCGAAATAAATCTAATACATCATATCGTTGAGGCTTAAAAAAAAGGTATCGGCATGTTTATCTCATGTCAAATAATTTAAGAATCACAATATTGAACAAATAGTAGTCAAGTACAGCAGTGGAGTGGAGTGAGTTACGTTCCCCCTCTGGATACAGTTTTACAGTTTTTGTGTTATTCTGCAGCTGTGGTGATTAATGAAAGTCAATGATGACACTTTACACAGATACAGTCTCTCCTTTAGTGTGCCCACCCCTACCCACTAACAGGTAAAGCACACTCATCTCCTTCTTCTTTTTTATTGACAACAGATATTTTTAGGTTTCCATAGAGCCACACTGGGGGGAAAAGCAACATCTAATTTATGTTTTTTTTCCTCTACTGGAGTTGTGCTGCTGCTGCGAATAGTCAATATTTGCCAGTGCACAGTACAATTAATTAGGCCGGTTGCTTTTATTGTTTATACAGTGCAGTCGGAGAGATGTTTTTTATAGTTGTCTCTGTACTCTCTCTCTGTTATCTTTGCATAAAATAGACAATTTACTGCAGCGTCCATCAGTTTAAAGCCAAGAGCCAGCACATTTAGTGACTGTTTCTTATTCACATATTACATATTATATTGTACCGAGTCTAGTTATGAACTATTAATTAGTTATTTGACATGTGCTCTTAGAAATAAGTGAAATTGAATCACTTTTGCCCTGGTTCTTGCATCATCAGGTCAACAAGTTTTCCTCAGTTTTCAAAAAAGCTGAAGTTCAAAGCCTGTTACGTTCTCCTTGTTTCATTAATGCTTTTTTTTTTTCTTTTTTTTTTGAGAGTGCTGCACCCACAGAGTGGAACGTCCTCGGGGCAGAGGTGTGTGTCCGCTAAATGGGACAAGAGAGAAAAATCCCCAAATTCCCTCTGTGAATGGCACTGAGTAATTAATCTCCAGCAGGGGTTTGCCCTCCTCTCTGACATATGAGTGACACACAGGCTCTGTGTGTGTGTTTTTTATATATGTGTGTGTGTGTGTGTGTGTGTGTGTGTGTGTGTGTGTGAGGTGTTTGATTGCCTCTCCCCCAGGCCTGCTCCATCATGTTCTCTTCTTCTTTTGATGTTTCCCCCTTTTCTTTTTCTCTCCTCTCTTCTTCCTCTATTCCCTTTTTCTGCCCGCTGCGCTCACTGTCCTCTTTATTCCTCTTTACTTATTTTGTTTTCTTTTTTTCCGTTGTAAAATGGATCATACAGTGAATGTGTGCATGCCGAATCAGAGCTGACATAAGGTGTGGGAGGTACACTACATACAATGCCGTGGTGTCTGCAGGATTTTAAAGTTATTTTCAGGTGAACTGCTCCTTTAAGTCACTGACTTCAAAGCTGTTCTAAATAATAATTTGAGAATGGATCACACTCTTATGTACAATGTGAAAGAGGTTATTTATTAAGGACCTAGAATTATTACCAACTCTACAGTCTCACACAGCTGTACAGGGCTTTTTAGCGTCTTTCAGCTCATTGTTTTGATTTTACAGTCAGCGTCTTAAGTGGTGTGATCCACAACTCTCAGCACTGCCATTTTTATTTTGTAGCTGCTGAACATAACTTAACCAGATTTTTTTTTGTTAGGTGTTAGTACAGTAGAGACAAAACCAGAGCATGAATAGATATCTTACATTCGCCAGGTAGCCAGAAACAAAACTTGAAAGGTTAATGTTGCTACATAGGGAGCTTGTTCGCTCATATGTCCGCAGGGTTGGGTTAGATTCAAGGACAGTAGGGACATGTCTTTAGCAATATTTTGGAAAGGAAATATTACACTATATTTGGAGTCAGTTAATACGAACCACATGGCAGCTTTTGACATTAGTAATGTAATCCACTGTCTATTAAATGAAATCTGTGCAGCTCATTTTTTGAAAGTATTCGAACTTTATTTGTTCTCTTTTAAACATCTTAAAACATTTTCAATCGAGTCCACCACAGAGTAAAGCACTTGTTTCGAAAATCCCATGTCAGACATGATACTCTTTTCATGAGGTTAGGGTTACAATTTAAAAAGGTTCATCATTTTTAAAATTGCCATATTTTAAAAATGTAATCAAGTCATTCTTGAGAATGTATCCAATTACACATTCAAAATGTAATCTGGACTGTTCAGGGTTACTTTATTTCTTTCTGTGATGACATAACCTTGATTTCATGTAATCCATTACTCCCCAACCGTGTATGTTCACCACATATCAATGCTGGATCTCAGTGATTGCAGTTGTTATTTTTCACTTTGATTTAACCACTTATTTATTATTTTGCCTGTTTAACTCTGGCCTTACTCCTTCATCGTCCATTTTTTCATATCTTTCCTATATCTGATGAGTGAAGTCCTTTCTCTTAAAGCAAATCCGATTGGACAGATTTGAGCAGCATTTTTCTTCAGAGATTATATCAGGACCAGTCCCAGCTAGGATGCATTACCATTAATTAAAATGCCTGGAACTTGCCTGGAAAAAGAATGGATTTTCAAAAATGTTATACTTTAAATGTAACCACTCACACACAGACTTCAGTGAGTCTGTGTTTATCATCTGCAAATACTGGAACATTTTATTTCCCATAATTGTGCTTCTTTAAATAAAATCTTACTGGTGACCAACAGCGATGGTCTATGGACCGTAACTTGAGAAGCAGCTATTTGTGAGTAACACAGTGTGTGTGTGTGTGTGTGTGTGCGTGTGTGTGTGTGTGTGTGTGCGTGTGTGTGTGTGTGTGCTGCAGAGGAGGAAGGAAAGAAAGCCTACCACATTAATGACAACCACACTTATGTAAAGCTCCACACAGTATTTATAGAGTCAGCTGGGCTTCAGAAGGCCACAGTCGGAAAGTCCGCAAACCACAAGTCATGACACACGTGCGCGCACGCACACACACACACACACACACACACACACACACACACACACACACACACACACACAAAACATGTTTTAATTCATCATGTGCAGAACACAAGAAAAGATCCAGTAATGCTTTAAATTACAGCCCTCGACGTACAGCTTAATTCTTGCCAATTATAAATGTGTTTGAAGTTTCCAGATTGTTACCCCCTTTATTCACAAACTTCTCGTCTTGTATCTACATGTATCTATTGGTACGTCAATTAAATACAAATTACACTATAAAATGGGAAGAATTAAGGTGCTCCTTGGTTTCTGGAAATGTATCAAACTATAAATGTGTAAATGAGAGGTGCTGTACATGGGATCCACCTGTGTCTCCAACACAACAGGAGGGTAAGGTGGAAAGTCTGAAAGTCGCCAGTTCATCACAGGGCACATAGAGACAAACAACCATTCACCGCTACGGGCAACTTAGAGTCACCAAAGTGCATGTCTTTGGACTGTGGCAGGAAGAGCAAAAAGAAGATGCGAACTGCACACAGAAAGGTCCCAGCCGAGGTTTGAACCTTTATACTGCGAGGTGACACTGCTAACCACTGCCCCACCATGCCATCCCCATTGCATACATGACAAATACACCATGGAAAATAAGAAATGCATTTCAATTTCTGTAAAAGGTTTTTCTGGGTTGCGAGGGGACTGGAGTCGATCTCAGCTGACGAGAGGCAGGGTACATCCTGGACAAGTCACCAGTTTATCGCCGTGCTGACACGTAGAGATAAGCAACCATTCACACTCACATTCAATGGGCAATTTATAGAGTCAATTAAGCAATTAACTGGGAGGAAGCCAGAACTCAAGCAGACACGGGGAGAACATGCCATGTAACATGACCTGTAAAAAGGCCAAAACATGACAGTAAAAGACCATAAAATATCCCCTGATATATGACTGTTTTCCTGTATACAATAAAAGTCATATTTTAAAACCTTTATTTATTTGCCATTTAGAGTAATTTATACAGAATAAAGCAGTATTTTATAATTAATTGTACTAATTGTACAGTAAAACACTGTAACATTTAATGGCATATATGTCTGTCATGCTTAAAATATGGAATAAAATGCCAACCTTATATGGGACATCAACAGTACTAATATCATATCATAATATTAGAAAAGGTTATACCTTATTTATTACGGTAAAATTCAGGCAACCCCAGCTGGCGGTTTTTAACCGTTTTAAAAACAAGAATTTCTTTTTTACAGTGTGAGTTCTTCTTTGAGCATTTCTGACTTGGCAATCTGAATCACTGTTCACCACCCAACACATTGTTGGAGGGCCTGTTCATTCCACGGGCCTCCAGTTCAACCACACCACCTGCCTTATCTATATTTACGCCTCTGCAATCAACCCCGACAGGGTGTCTCTGACTGGACGTTGAGCTTACTATAACTTCAAACTTTCTCTGCCGTATATACCAGAGTTACATCTGTGTTTACAAAGCAACCAGGGCAGCTACACAGACAAATATACACAACATCAGCGCTGACACATCTGTATCTGTATACATTAGAGAGAACTTTGAAATTAATGTGTACAACTCTGTTGTAAAGGAGGAGGTTCAGAGTAAGAAGTGCTGTCACCCCCCTTTGATCTCCTCTGACCGATGTTAATGAGCATATTTCACATTTTTGAGTTTTTGTCATGCTTTGTACAACACACAGTATGTCAGGGATGACAGGAAGCAGCGGTGTAAGGTATAGCCAGTATGGCCTCAGTGCCAAAATGTGTCATCAGTGTTGCACTGCAGGTGTTTGACAGGTGACATTTGAGTTTAAAATTTTGACCTTTCATCACGGTGTCCTCATGTGGCCAATTATTGTTAGAGGCGTTGCTGGATGTGTTCTGCAAGATTAATGTCAATACACTGTCAGCTTTTCCAAGGTGAGAGATGGATTAATGCACTTAGCCATTTCTTGATTTGATTTGAATTTAGCATTTTATTAATCCCTTGTTGGGGAAATTCAATTATTGAAAAAACGATTTCACCAAACCACATTTGACATAGTAGAACATTTTCACAGCTATAGAAATAGCTCTAAGAGTAGTCACCTCATAATCCTGCCTTTTATTGGCAGTATATATATATATATATATATATATTAGTTGCAGTCTTTACAATGCACATCAAAATGCATTTACATGCACCTGGAAAACACAAGTCTCACACTGCACATTTTCAGATATATAGCTGTTGACAATAAGAAAATGGGGCAACCAAAGGCATTCCTGATATAAATAATTCCCACCTTTTTTAGGTTGTGAGATCCCTGAACCATGACAGTTCTGTTAGTTATAAATGCATGTGCTGATTTCTATTTTCACTCCTCATATTTTCAGCAGTCAGCTGCTGTCCTTCAAGTTTTTATTCATCCTTACAATCTGGAGTCCAAAAGCAAGCAGAATGATCATCAAGAATTACATCAGGGTTTGTTAAATTAGAGCAATAAAGGTTACGAGGAGCCCAAATGCAGACACTAGGGGTGGCAGAGATTGTGGAGTCAAAAAGAATTTAATGATGCAAAACACAAGAGACGTACAGGGTGTCCAGAAAACAAAAGTCTAAAAAAAACAGAGCTGTGGTCAAATAGTCTTTTTGGTTTGAAAGGTTCCTAATTGAGTGAAATGACCTGGAAGTGTTTGCCAAGCATTAGTTTAACTGTCGTAACTGTTTGAATTTTCTAAATCCTAAGGAAAGGTGCTTCAATGCTTCTTTTCTTACCTCCTTTAGCGCAGGATACACTGCACCATTGATTCCGTTTTGGACACGAAACCAATACTTGAATTGTACAACGTTGTATTTGTCATACTTATGTGTTGTGAATTCATTCCAAATTGCAACTTTTCCAAGGTTCTTATGAATTCACTTCACATCGTTCCTTCAGATTTTCCACTGAGGTCAAGAAAAGGTGTTTTGGAAACATTAGAAGTAATTTTTTGTTGACTGTTTGACTACAGCCAAAAGACTAAACACTAGGACTGAATTCTTGACACACGACGGACATGACAAAGTAACACTGAAACAAAGAAACACAGACAAATTAACTAACTAGTGAGGGCAGGATAACAAGATACAGATGAAAACTAATCAGGGACAGAGGAAACTAATCAAGAAGGAACAGTACAAAGGCTGGAAGTGAAGGGAGCATTGAAAAATACAACTGAAAACACTATAAACGACAACCCCAAAATCATGACAGGGTTATTATCCTAATTTAATGCCTACAAGTAAATATGCCGCGTCCTCTCCGTATATAACATTGTGAATACACTCAGTCTACAGTATTCAACAGAAGTTGGTGACCCTTCTGTGTTTGCCTTTTGAACCAACACCATACTACACAGCATGAGCAGCACATTTGCAGATCAGCGGCTTCAGTGAGTCCACACGAGATGCGTTCAGGCACAATGTTGAGTGTAGGTCACTTCTGTTTTGGCAGCACTCAGAGCTCAACCTACATCAGTGTGGCTACACATGCAAAACGAAAAAAGAATCGAAGCATAAGAATGTGCTTTGGGTCGGGTTCATGTGTATATGGCTCAAGTCATTTGGTCCAAGTACCAAGTCATGGTCAAGTCAAATCCTTTGGTTAGAGCAAGTCAAGTAATCCCCAAGTTCTCAACCTGAAGGTACACCAATGAATCAGAAACAACCTGGTAAATATGGAATATTTCTTGAATAGTATTTCCTGAATAATCATCATAGATTATCATGATGATCATCCTAAAAATTCATAACCACTTTCTTCAAAATTCACTTAATCTGTCAGCACAAATTAGAAACATTTCATTCATTATAAATTATATAATTATTGTTATAGTTATAATTGTAGTTACTAAGTAATCCCTCTTAACTTCATGATTACCTGACCATTACTTTCATCCTTCAAGTAAAGAGGCGTATCATTAACCTACTTGTTCCTTAGCAACTACTTATATTCTTAGGTGCCGTACCATAAAGTCTTTCCAAAATATTCTGTGTTTGAACAGATCTCATATCTTCTCATTTATTACACGCTCCAGTTTTGGTGAAAGTTACTGCAGATTCTTGGAAAGTTCAAGAACCATAACAGTCTCTCATCTCCATAGTCCTGATACAAGGGTGGTTACAGTCCTGACACCTCCTCACAGGGATAAAAGATGCTGCCGCATTGGGGGGTCTCCGTAATTGGTTCGACCTGATACATGGTAGATGGAAGAGCATTATGGGGCAGTGGTGTGTTGGAGTGTGTCAGAGGGTATGTGCATCCGTTATGAATGTGTGTGTTTGTGCTTCGTAATTTTTATCTGTATTTCATATCTATTCATTTCTTTATATGTTTTGTGTGTGTGGGCTCAATCACACCAGTGTTTAAAGAAAAAATGTAACATCAAAGTCAACTAATTAATGAAATCGCCATAATTTTAACATTTGCAGCAAAATAAATCCACAAATTGACACTGCCAACGGACACGTTTTAAAGCTGGACTGTGTAAAAATGTGTATTTTTTGCAAATTAGCAGTTTCAGAATGCAGTTTGACACCTGTACACGTGTATTTGTCATGATTACATTACTTATGATAAAAAATTTGAGAGTCAACAACTTTGCTAACAGCCAGACATCAAGCAGGTGCAACAACATAAGACAAAGCAGCCAGCTGATATTATTTCTAAACTAAACTAAACATCAGTCCCAGATTTACTCTTGTCTTGACTTCTTGTTGGTCTCCTTTTCTTTTCTTAGGTTCCGCCATCAACATCCTCTTGGGTTTCTTAGCCTCTGCCGTTATGTCCATAGAGGTTGCTGAGCCCAGTTACCTTGATTATCCAACTCCTGTTCTGGCACGACACTGGCACCACTTTCTGTCAACATTCCAGCAGACATCAGAGGGCAAATCAGAAAACATTTTCTCCATAAAATGTGATCCACTTTCACCAAAATCAGTTAAATTGATGGTGTGTGACTTGGAAAAGCTAAAAATGGGACTATGGAAGCTACAGAGATACCACATGTACAGTGCAAGAACTGCTGTCTGTCACAGTGAATGAAGCAGTGTAGAAACACTGATTGTTTTGGTTAAGTCACATGGTGTCTTTATTTTGTCAGTCATACAATATGTCCTGCCAGTAAAACAGAATCTGCTTATGTTTGTTCGAATATGTAACTCTGCGTGGGCTTTTTGGGGTTTCAGTGAACAACAGTCTGCATTAACTGACATGTTGGCCACTTGAAGGCAGAGGAAATAAGCTGTAAACACAACACTGACATTATCGCCTCACTTGAGTTGATACTGGCAAACAGTGGATTATTTACACATCCAGCACGGAGCAACATTACAACATTAGCATTCATTTATATGTATATGAGCTGATGTTCACAAACAGTGACTTATATTCAGCGTGGAGTAATATTAACATTCATTGTGTTTTCATAGGGGAGAAAAGGCATTTCCCCTATTATTGGGGATATATATTTTTGGAACATTGTATTACATCCTCTAGCAATACCAACAAAGTTTTGTTTTAGCTTGGATAAATGACTCAACGATGCAATCAGACCAGAAAATGATTGCACCTTGTTACTTTGCCCTTCTCTGTGGGGACTAAAGAAACACAGGCATGGTAGGACAAATTGACCACAAAACAAGCTAAGCTCACGCTCATTAATGCTTTAGTCCTCCAAGTAAATAAACTATGTTACACTCAAATCAGTCAATCTCGTTAAATGTCACAATTGTATGAAATTGGTCCAATGCACCAAATCACCTATTGCAGTCTGTCCATTGAGACTCAAGCATACACATCTTGACCGGTCAGACCTTTCACCCTAACCCTGAACATTACCTGCAAGTATAATGAGCAGGGAATTGTGAACAGTATGAAACATGTATTGTAGTGTATATAACAACACCCATTGGTTTCTGAAGAGCCATTCTGAAGCTCAGAGTGACAGTCCTGCCTCTGCCAAGATGGCAACAAACAAAAACAAGAATTTTTAGTTAGAATTAGTTATAAAAACCAAAACAGTTTTTTGTACCAGGCTGTAAACTTGAAGTTGGACATTTGAACAGAGGGACTTATGAAGGCTGACTCATTTTGGAGCCAGACATAAGTGGCTTTTTGAGGAATTGCTATTTTTGGCATTGGCTTCATTTAATAGCAGCAAAGGATGCCTCTTACATGGCACGTTCCTGACTTCTGTGTTGGTCTTGCAACTGCCGCTGATACTTTTGTTGTTTTAGTTGCTAAATGTTTCACTTCACACTGTTCAAAAGCTAGTTGCTAATTTAGCCTGTCTGCTGATTGGTGCATAATGGGGTTTCAGCGTTTTTAGAGTTTATTCCCTTGAAACTGATGTTTTGCTTCCTACAGTTGAGGGAAACCACTGAGCTAAGTTTATTGACTGTTGAGTCAATAAACTTGACAACCTTGACAACATGGTTAAAAACATGCTCAGCCATTTAACACACACAAACATGACATAACATAACTGCAATGCTACACCGAGGTAAATGGGTTTTGCAGTTCATTGCTGACAACTTCAGACTCCACCATGAGCCCTAACAACATATTTCTTGGCTGTTTTTAAGGTTCTCAGGCGACCGTGAGCAGGATGTACACACCGTAACATAACTGGGGAAGCTGTGCAGTCAAGCCTCATTTCTGTCCTCCAGAGAATGAATAACCCACGCTTCAGCCACCCATCCATCCATAATCCTGTTTAGTGGACTCCAAGACTTGTCCACAAGCCTTTTTCTATGCTATAAATTTGCTTTTACAGCTGGGATATCCATTCATACCTCTATGTGGTTCAACAAATGATCTTCTAGGTGTGTGTGTGTACACAAAACTCGGGTTTTATTGTAGAGCTCAAGGTCTTTTTAAGATTTTTCAACTTGTTGTGTTCATGAGGTAACAGTAAAAAACTGATCAGGAAAGTATGGAAGTGATGGCTGTCATCAGGAATCAGTGGAAGCACAACATCGCGTACGAAACCTTGAAGAGGATTTTAACGAAAGGCAAAGGGTTGGACACTGAATGGTTTCGTCCCAAGGACACTCACAATTTGTTTTCTTTAAAACACACACACACACACGCACACATAACCAATGACAAGATTAAATAAAAAGGAGCCTCACCTCGTGAACCACAAGGACAAACCAACAAAGAAAAGAAAATCAAGAAAAGTGTTTTGGCAGTCCCTTTCACCGCCTCTCTTTCTGTCACTGGCTTGTTTTTTTTTTTCTTCTTTGTTTTGTGACTCTTTTGTTGCTCTGATATACTCTGTGTGTCTCTCACCTCAGTGGGAACTGGGATGCAGTGACAGCCGGCCTGCAGCATAAAGATGGGTAGTCTTGTCCTGTCGCTCGACACCTGGGAAGCTGCTGGAAGTTCAAACGCACAGACAGCTAGGTAACCCCCCCCCCATCCACCCGAGTCACCAGGAGAAACACAAAGACTCTGCAAAGACAAAGGCTACCTTTCTTGGCTCCTCTCTGAGTTTCAAGGCCAGAGGTGTCTCTGTGCTCCAACCAGTTCCATTACCATTCCTCTGCTCATCTTCCTCTCTCATTTCATCCTCCACTTTCATTAAAGATACACTCCCTGATGTTGCACCCGATAGCATCCACACATTCATATGGTTTGTTTGGTAAAATGACAGAATCACTGAACTCTTGACCTGTTTTTTTTTAAATGTGTAAAGAAACTAGCATCTGTTCAAGGATAAAGTAAAACTGAAATCGTATGAGCGGTTTGCAGTTATTGTTTGTAACTCTTTGAACGCCCTGGAACCGTGAGAGTTCTCGAATGCTGCCCTAGCAATGAGAGACAGAGTTCAAGAGCTGACATGATGGAACAAAGCTGAGAAAAATTGTCTGTTATTTTTTGAAATTCGAGCAAATTTCAGTGACTGTTGTTGCTGTGATGTGTGTCACAAAAATATGACTGATTGATCATGACCTAAAAATCTTACAGCAGATAATTGACACAAAAAAACACAAGCTGCAAAAAATGGATCAGTAAATTCAGCTGTGTCCAAAAAAAAAACAGTAAGAAGTGTGTGTGTGTGGTGTGTGTGTGATAGGAGTGTGTGTTTATTTTCAAGGATCCCTTATCACTAACAATCAGCAGCTTTTGGAGGACATCCATCTATCACTGTCAATGAGTTTCTCACTGACACACACACACACACACACACACAAACACACACACACTGCATGCAGGTAAAGCTTACAAACCATGCCTCAAACCACATCTGGCAGCTTCTTGCTCAGTTACTTTCTTTTTCTCCTCTCAGCTTGTTCCGTCAACGTTAGTGTCAGTCTTTTCGCCTCTGTCGTCATGCCCATAGAGGCTACTAAGCTCAGTTTCATTGCCCGTCTTGACCAGCTTCAGTTCTGGCATGACACCAGGGCCTGAAAATCTCCTCTTTCCGCTGTTTCCCGAAACACCTGTGGTACAAACAGGCTCAAAATCCAGGCAGCCTGGCTAACAAACTGGCCGCTAGTGCTGACCTCTGTGAACTTCCCAAATTTAGCCATGGTGTCAATGACCATGTGTCATTAAGGTTTAGGACAACCAGGCTGGCATCAGCTCGCCCTCCAGTCAATTGGCCTGGAGGGTGAGCTAGTGCCATTCACCTGATAAGTGACTGTTGAGTCAAGATAATTTTAAATCTGTTATTTTATGGTAGGAAAGTTTCACAATGTTGAGTTAACTTGTGAAGTTCAAAGTTCTTACGGCCACCGTCCACTGCAAACACCTGCTACATCACCGCCGTAGTTTGACCCGTCATATCCTTCCAGAAATGCTGCACATCAATGGTGAGCAGATGTTATGATAGGTGATCAGGTTGATAGACAGGCACAGGCTGCAGAAGAAAACATAGACTTAGTGGACAAGTACTGCTTTGATCCAAATAAGAGTGGCATCATTTTGTTAATTTATCAGTGAACTTGTCTTTTTGTGATTCATTTTAATTTTATTTTTATCTTGTATTCCATTTTTTTTTATAGTTGTATCTCTTCATCTTTCATGTTTGTTTATTTATCATCTTTTTTATCGTCTTTGAACCTGTGTGGCCTTCTGCTGGGTCTGCTGCTCTGTAAAACACTTTGTGCTATTTAAATAAAGTTATTTTTATTTTCCAACAAGCTCTTCTTTGCACAAATATAAAGGATGAGAAATAAAAGGCTAAAGAAGGTCTGAGTTTATAATGAGATTTTAGCTAATAATAATAATAATAATAATAATAATAAGGCTTCTGTGTACAGAGCTAGAAGATTCTGGATGACACACACTGTTCTGGGGGGCGGGGGGGCATTTTAGATCCTGGATATAATCCTCACATCACCCCCCTCCTCCAAAAAAAACCCACCCCCATCTCATACTGCCACCATGCTGTGAAGACAAAGAGGTTTATTCCATCTGACTGGTTCTGACTGTGCACCGGCCATACATTCAGTTTGTGTCTGACGCTGTTCCCGAGGGTCTGAGTAATTCATCAACAGTCACAATAACAGGTCGCTGATTAGATTACAACACTGTGTGTGTGTGTGTGTGTGTGTGTGTGTGTGTGTGTGTGTGTGTGTGTGTGTGTGTGTTTGAGACAACTCAGTGAGTGTATCTCAGTGTACAGTGTGAAACAGGCAGACTTTGCCAAGTAAACACAATCCTCCAAAGTCGCAGGCATTGACGGGGAGCGAGATACGAAGTGGTTCTTATTTCTCAGTTTGGAATAGTTGCTCGGGAACAAAGTGTTGTGAAAACACAGCACAGTCGAAATGATCTATTAGGTATTCTTTAATAAATCTGTTATCGAAACAAAGTCTTCATCAGGACGCTGTTTTCTTTTCTGTCTGGAAAAGTATAAATCCATAATATAATTGGAGCAAGTCTAAGTTAAAAAAAACTTGTCAAGGGGTGTGATTTATATGCTCAGTTTTAACAAAAATAGTAAATTCAGGAATCAAAAGTAGGCCATTGGATTATTATGTAACTTCATATCAAAAAACAAAAAAAAAACAGACACCTCGGCTCCTTTCTTTTCAGACATTATGGAAAAACAGATGCTCAAATGAGATGCTGCAAAAACAAAAACAAAGCAAAAAAAAACCAAAAAATAGTTTTCTTAAATAAAATTCTGGTCGAACTCAGCTCGAGCTGGCCAGAAGCCAGACACAGATATGGCATAGAGAATCCGGGTTGATTTTCTTTTTTACGACCTGCAGTTTTTAAGAGGCTTTTATTTTGAAAAAGCCAAAAGGGGAACAATTTAACTACAAAGCTATTTACATATTTAGAAATGACCAAATCTGAGCAAGTAAACAAAGTCTGTCCATTCTAGGCTACCATAAAACATGGCGGTTCAACATTGTGGACTACGTGGAAGGGTCCAACAGTGTCATGCCGTATTCTGTATACCGAGACTTCCACATCTTACACACCGGACCTTTAATCTCTTTTCTACTCATCTGCAAATAGACAGTCCGACCAGAGACAAGACTGAAAAGGATTCATCAAAGTTCTTTAGTGTGGAAAGTCTGTCAGTCTGTCTTTAGGTTTATTATTCTGAAACAAATTTTCTTCTATAGTAGAAACACACTGTGTTTGTGTGCAGCCTCTGTGTGTGTGTGTGTGTGTGTGTGTGTGTGTGTGTGTGTGTGTCTATGTGTGTGTGTGTATCCTTCTAATTGTGTTCTAGCTGTTGCGTGCTGGACAGCGTTAATGGCATTCTTCACCCTTGTATCTAAAGGTGGCCCCCCAAGCACAATTTGTCCCTAATAGCTTAGTCCCCCCTCACCGTCATTCCCATGATGCTCGCCTTCTTTAGTCCCCGTCGCGCTCCCTCTGTCTGCGACTGGCGAGCTCCTCATTGTGATGTTCTCGCGGCAGATGGGGTCCTTTTCACCGACATCAGCTGGGGCTTCAGTCCACCAAGACATTAGTCATGCCTCCGGGCTACCAGGGACACAAGAGGGCTAATTGGAAACAGATCACACACACACACACCGAGACACACACACACACACAATATCACACACTTAATTACTCAGACCCTCACACTAATACACTCTCACACAATGCGACACACACACTTGCGCTCTGTGTCTTTCAGAGGCCCCTCCGTCTCCCCAAAGGAAGCACCTAAGGGTGAGGGGAAAGGGGTCAGCTTATTGTTTCTTATGAAGAGCATGTGAAACAAACGAGGGACTCCACAGACGGGTAATGAGTGAGGGACAGAGGGATGGAAAGGACGGAAAGAATGAGAATCATCCACCTCCATTAATGTGGCTTTTCCTCTCCGTGTATAAAAGGACAGCTCCGTCCCCGGGTCGCATTGTGTGAAGTCAGCCCGGCGTGAAACCCTTAATAGCTAATAGCAGAGCAATCCCCCGACCTGGCTGCACATCAGCTCTGCAGCTCTCACAATCAGCTAACAGCCTCTTAATTAGCTCATCAAAGCTTGACAGGTGGTTACACTTTAGCCGTACTTGATTACAGGTTATGTCCAGGCATGTCTGCCAGGAAATCTGCTTCATGTTGGTTGTGAACAAGGTGCAGTTTTTAAGTGGATAACAGTTCACCTTTATTCACCGTTTCCCTTTTTTCTTTTGCCTGCCTGCCACTGGCAGAGTTTCATAAAGACAGCTTGCCGTCATCCCACATTGCACTACTGTCCGTTAAAGATAACAATCACCTGCAACAATGTTTCTCGACACTTAATCAGATATGTGTAGTGCACAATATCTGCAAAGTGTGGCAGATTAGACTTCACTTTCACTTTGTTTAGAGCAGGCGACAATCGGGTGACAGTCAACAAACGTCTTTCTGTGGCATTCGATACATGTGGTGCAGTGTGGAAAGGGCTCGGGGGACTGACATTTAAAAAGACCACATGAAACTGACTTTTTTCTTTACACACTGCTGTCGTTTTCTCTGCAAATGCTACTGTTGTCCTAACAGCTGCAGACAGAAGCAGCAATTATGATGTATGCAAGGTGAAGCCGATGCAGAAGTGTCCAAAAACTGCAGTTCCTGGCTACAGAATGAGCTAGTTTCCATAAGACCCCATATTCAAATGCCCAACTTTACAAAGGCAACCATGTTTACTGCCTGGTACAAAAACAGTGGTTTGGTCCCTATAGCTAATTCAAACGTTGTGTGTATATATTGTTACATCCTGAGTTTCCCCTGTTCAGGTGGTACTGGTCCAGCTCTCTATTCAAAGGGTCTGATCGTCCAACCCATGGTATTGCCCCATTGGGTTAAGTCAGAGGACTGTTGGTGGTGGCGAGGAGACACGCCTAGCTTCTAACTGCCTTCATCCGGACGCCTACCCTGCTTACTCTAATATAGCATCTGACTGGATAGCCCTAGAGCGTAACACTATACTAGACGTCTCGTTCATGACGGCTCTCCTCGAAATGATCGTGACACTTGGTATGGTTGCTAGGATATGTTTTAGTGGCTTGGACAGTCTAGGTCTGTTAATTTCTTAGGCTAGAGTAACCCGTTAGAACCTTCAAAGATAAAGATGTTGAACACACCATATCTGATATTTACAACCTTAAGAGAGGTTACCAATTCAATGTCCCCAATTTGAATCTTTAATTTCAGTTGATAGATAACTCGTTGGTCCAAAGTCTGGAAAGTCCCTGATCAGCCTTCAGCCGTTGATGGCGGGATGAATAAAAGGATAATCCTCTTGGGTCAGATTGGAAACCCACAGCCAGTTGGAAATGGCTAGCCCTCTTAGCACGACACTCTCTCTCGCTCTGTCTCTTGGGTTCATATCACCTTTCTGCTGGTTTTAGTGAATCAGGGATCTCAACTTTCTTGACAAAATATATATAAACCAACTGTTAAAATTATATTAAGGCTTGAAGTTATTCATAATTAGGAGAGTGGCCGCTTTGACTGACAGGTGGGTGCCATTACAGGTGCCTTTTTTGAGCACCCTTGCATCAATCAGCTCGCCTCATGTCCACTGATGGTCCACGTCTTTGTCCATTTTAGATTAGGCAGGAGGCAAGACTGCTAAGATGGCTGCCAAGCTTCACAATGAGCAATCACAATCTTTAAAAATACGGGTGACATCACAGATACGATGTCCATATTCTATACCAGTGATTCTCAACTGGTGGGTCCCGTTCTCAGTGGGTCGCGGGCCTTTGCCTGGGAAAAAAATGTTAAGAACAAAATCCTGTGCTTTTATTTTGAAGTGGATTTTTTATGCCGCGGAGTGCCGTCTATTCACAATCGCCACAGTAGGTGGCGATAAAGCCTTGTAATGTTAATAGACACCCACCAAACTGCACCATCTTTTCATTAAATAAATTTGAGAAGTTGAAAATTTTCCTCAATTTGGGTCACGGCTTGTGATGGTGGGTCCCGAAGCCAGACCAGTTGAGAACCACTGTTCTATACTGTCTACTGTATGTTTCGGGGAGTTAGCAAGTCTGTCTCAAAGTTTCACCAGCTGCTTCTTTTCTCCTACAAACAAGGAGACTCACCTAAAGTTACCGTCCCTCAGGTTTCATCCCTCTTCATGCAGGTGCCGTGACCAAGCTAGTGCGGCAATAATAGCAATAGGACATAATTCCCAGCAGGTTTTCCCACCCACATCCCGTGCAACAAAAACATTCATTTCTCAGAGAAGCGAAAAATAGTATGTGCAAAAGCAGAACTGTGATGTCATGACTCAGCTGAATTATTCAAATGACCACAACACTGACAGACAACTATGACTCACAGTCACTTGAAGCTGGAGCTTGTTTGTCTCCTTGGTGTGTCATGTTGCTTGAATTTGCCAAGAGGCTATTAACTTTAGCTCTCGGAAGGTTAAACAATGACGTGGCAGTAGCATTTTAGCCTGTTTAATGACTTACTATTGTTATTGTATCATAATAGAGAGTATTGAAAATGTTCCTCGGTTTCTGAAGGTGCAGTTGGACAGCTCACACGGCATCACAACTCAAAGAACAAAAACACTTAGTGACAGGACACAGTCCCTCACAGGCAGTGAAAAGGACATAGAGTACCCAAACATGTTTATGGATGTCTGAGGTGCAAACATTCTTCTGTTTGTGCTGTAATATTTGGAGAAGGATGCTGAAGATGGAGCTGCCAGACAAGAAAGAAAGAGGGAGGCCAGACAGGAGGTTTATGGATTTGGGAAGGGAGGACATGCAGGTGTTTGGCGTGACAGAGGAAGATGATCCAGGGGACAGGAGGACATGGAAACAGATGATCCGCTGGGACAGAGCAGCCAAAAGCACAAGACCTCCTTAATAAATGATACATGTTCATGTTTTCTATGAGCCAGGAGTCATCAGTCCTTTCTCTTAAGCATTTCTGCCTGACACTGCCATGCCTAATATCACTTTACAGCAAATACAATCAATAGCAGTCAGCTACTGCCAAGCAGAAGCTCAAATACTGAACCCTGAAATGCATGAGCGAGAGTGCAGTTTGCATTTCTTATTTGCTGTTAATAGAAATGCTGAAACAGGGGAGGAAAATGTATGATAATAATGTGCAGGAGTATGTGGTGCTGGGTGGGAAACAAGGAGGTTAAAGCCTTCTGGTTTGAGCCAAGGTGACTTCCGACATCTCTGCCTGGGTTTGTACATTCCTCTGTCGCTGCCAGATGAAGAAGAAACAGAGTGGAGGATGTCATTCGGTGTCTGCCAATTAAATGATGCCCTGCAGCATGCCTGGCTAACACAGCTAATTTGTGTATATTTAGAGATACCGATTTGGTGACGATGGTGGAGGTGGGTGGGTGGGCGGCGACTGTACCTGTTCCCTACAGGATCAGGCCGACTCAGCAGCAGCAGCGGCGGCAGAGCGGGGGCAGCCGTGATGGACAGCGGCTGATTAGGGGAAGTCCAGAGCAGGTTGGATTTGCTCCGATGCCCCAAGGGTTTGTCAAGACAGCAAACATCTCAGCCTATGGTGCAAACACGCCTCCCATTACTTATTTATTCATTCTATCTGGATGATGTGTTGACAGCCGGGGGTGGCACAGAGCTGTGATGAACAGGATATTGTTGTTTAGAGCTGATTCAGTGGCAAACTGCTTCTACAGTCCACTGGGCTTACCTCTCACGCCGAAAATTGGGCGATGAATGACATTAAGGAGGGGAGAGGAGGAAGAAGAAGACAGAGCTCTGAAGCATGAAACTGACAGACATTGGACATGTCATCACAGGACAGGCAGCTGAGGCTGCGTACTTTCCTCCTCTGTGATCAGTAATACGTTTTCTAACTCATTAATATCTAATATTTCTGATTTGCATTTATGCTGATGTCCTTTGTGTGCAGATATGTGCCGGGCACCTGAAATAAGCGCTAGACTAGTAGTGTTATAATGAAATATTGTATATATTTTAAAGTATGGAATAAAATGCACTAGAATAAATAAATATGTACAGTGGGACATTTTTCATTGACATAACAGATTATTCAAGTCTATTTTTATTTTTATAGCTCAACATCATAAATCTCAGACTTCAAAAGGCTTTACAATCTGTACAGAATACAACACCTGCTTTCCTTACATCCTTGGTTCAAGTAAGGAAAAGCAAATACACAATAAATAAGATGCATGCATGAAATGCATTCAGACATAAATGTAATGCTGCCTGGATAATCCTTGAAAGCGCCTGGTCAAACATTGAAAAAAGTCCAAATCTACTTGATTAGCGGCCTATTGATTTATGGTACAAATCTAATGGATTAAGTGATGCCTAATTATACAGCACAATCAATATTAAATACATTAAAGATCAATGTGCGGCACAATCATACACACAGAAAACATTTTGTGAGATACAAACAGCTTCATGCGGATCAAATCAATGAATGAAATATGCTGTGCATAAAAACCGAGACCGCAGGCAGCTATACACTATCCAGTATACAGCGGTCCTAACAGGAGTCAGATGGGAAATGTGCCCCCCTGAACTGATGGAAGGCTTTTAATGTGAAACAGATGCAGGAAGTGTTGAGTTTGCATTAACAGCAAACAGCAGCAACGGCAAATTATCACGATTAATGGTGGCAGAGCAGAAAAACAGGGAGGTTTATGACAAAAATATGGAAGAAATATATGTGCAGATTATATGTACGGTTAGACATAAAGAGTTGTCTATCTCTAAGATCAAAAATAAGTAAATGTCAGCCTCTATATTTGAATTAAACAGACCTAAAATGACCTAAAATTTTAGGTTTTGCAGTTGCAGCAGCATCCTACATACTTATAGTTAGCTAAATATGAATAAACAACAAACAAATAAAATAAAAAATATTAATAAATCATGTAGTTTGTGTGAATAAAACAGGATTTTTCAGCAAAGCAGCTGTGGCAGAGCAGTCGGCGTGACAGATATGAGATGGTGAGAAAGGTTAAGAATAGAGTCACTGTTTAAACTCACATATGAAATGTCATCATCTCGGAAATACAAACATAATATTGAATCTTCCTGTTCCTGTCAGTCCTCATGACACATTTCATATATTGATTTCCTAACCTTGTCCTCAGGTTATATCCCTGGAAACAACCACAAATCAGTGTGCTCAGCTCCAGCTGAGACACCGCTGTTAAAAGGGCAAACCATAGATACACACATGCAGTCTGATAAGGATTTAAACAGAACTATGTGTAATCCATGATTTCAGATCATAGTCGCTCTAATAATACACAATTAGGATTATGTAAATGCGAACTGTGCTGCATTTACTGACTATCTGGGCATTTAAACATCACGCGGCCAATGAGCCCGTTCCTCAGAGATTTCAGGAGTTAATATATCTGCTTAACGAACCTTAAGATGTGAATTTTGCAGCTATTATCTTTGTTTACATCCCAGCCTTCATGGTTTCCCCTCTCTGGATTAATTTTATGGGAGTTGCACGCAGGAAACAGAAATATCATGGGACTAATATAACTGTAATTTATGACAGCAGGGGCTTTGAGTGGAGCCACTTAGGGGCGTATGCATTCAATCAATGATCGCATTAAGAGTGCATGAAATTGGGAATATTAAGAGTGCATTCTTTAGCTGTCCAGTAAATATATAAATTGAATTATTCTTATAATCAAAGTGAGAGACGGAATTACATTAGACCTTTGTTATGGATGAAAGCAGAGTCACTTATTTAATTAGTCCGCCACATGGGCCCAATGTATTTGTACTTCCAGTACTGATGTGCCTCTATTTGTCCTGTATTGGTCCCTTTTGTAAAGTGACAAAAGCTGAATTTCTTTACAAGTACTTCTGTGTTACACATTCATTGTTGATCAAATTAGGTTATGGTCACTGAGTTTTTTTTTTTTTGTAAGGTTGTTCTGCGGGTGAGAAGCGAAAAAGAAAACACACAGAAGGGAGAAAATATGAAAAACAATCCCGAAACGCGAAATAAATGGAGCTATCTGGAACAATCAGTGGACATACCCCCGCTGTCATGAATATTTATGTGAAAATAACCTCCTGGATCAGATTTTTGAACGCAACTTTAATCCCTCATTTCTTCATTACAGATTACTATGTGACATATGTGACTCTTAGAGCATGAAATTGATTCACAGTCTGGGGACATCCTCTACAAATAACGCAAACTCACTATCGACAGTCAAAACTAGGCAGTATTCTAATTATTTTGACATTTTATCCTACACATCTTTCATTAGTGTTATCCATTATTTTAATGACTTTTAAATTAATATTTCTAATCATACTATATATGTAAATGCTGTCTTAATATCTATAGTATTTTATGGAAAAACAGGAAAACACAAGGTAGTGCATGCACACCCCGACATGAGATAAAAGGTTAAGCAAAAGGTTGATTTATTTGTCTTTTTGGGAGCATATATTCAATGTGCAGATGCCTTTTTTCATTGTATTCTGGAGCACTTTGTGTTCACTGGAGAACCTTTTCCTGGGGAACTGACTCCAAAAAAAGTCCTTAAAGTTGAAATTGCAGCATTCTTTGTTCTTTGAAGAAGCTTTTTATGTTTAATAATCTTTCAGCCATTCCTTATAAAACTGTACACATAAATAAAAGTTCTTTAAGTCACTCTTTGTAGCAATGGGACCTGGTTTTGATGAAAACCAACAAAGAGACAGTTTGAACACCGCTGAAGAGCCTTTTTTGTGAACCTGAAGTAGTATGGCTTTAACTATTGGCTGCTATATGCCTAACCTAATGACTAAAGGTTCTTTAAAGAACTTGATAATGACTGGTACTTTGAAGAACAAATAGGTGAAAGGTTCCTTGCAGAACCAAAAATGTTTCCTCCTCTATGGCATCAACACAAAGAACTAGGTTAGGTTCTAACTCGAACCTTCATTTTTAAGGGTGTACGCCACTTATCTTGCTATGGAGATTCTCCCTTCATAAAAAGAAAGAGAAGAAGGCGTTCTTAGCCTCCGTGTCATTCATTACGATCATGGATTGTAGAACTTGTGTGAACTGTGTTGCTTATTTTCCCTTAAACACATCACAGTATAATGCGGATCGACTTCACATGTGGTCGAAGGCTTGTGCGCAGGTTTGTTGAAAGAAAACGTTTCATGGTGATCAAGCAGCCGTCACGCTGTTGCAGCCAAGAAGCCCCGAATAATTTGTACAAACAGTGGCCTAAATACGCCAGACTCGTGATCTACCATGTGTCAGAATAAACTGAGCTGCGCTGGCCTGTTTTTGTTAGAATCTGACAACAGACCAAAGATGCCCTAAGTGCTGCAAATATGAGTTTCTTTCTCCACCCAAATTGGCCGCGGTCCACACCTTTTAAAAGCTTGCCAAATCTGGGTCACATACTGTATGGTCCACTCTGGGGCCAGAACACAACTGACTGTCTGCACAATCAGCCAACATTAGTCTGACCTGGCTGGCTAACTGGGTGGGGACGCAAAGTGATTATGCAATGCTGATCAAGAGCCGGCATGTGGATGTGGATCCAAAAAAAGTACAGCACACAGTGCTGCTTTTTT
The DNA here is from genome assembly GCF_000972845.2 of Larimichthys crocea. Lineage (NCBI taxonomy): Eukaryota > Metazoa > Chordata > Actinopteri > Sciaenidae > Larimichthys > Larimichthys crocea. Next base: position 5,663,277 of record NC_040018.1, read on the forward strand.
TTTCTCTCCCTATAGTACCTTCACTTTTTCCTCACCTCAGCTGATGGAAACACTAATTAGAGTTTTATATTTGTGTGTGTGGGCACTGCAGAGCCTCACCATACAACAATCCGAGCATTCATTAGTGGTAATCTGTCTCCAGCCCGCAGAAATGGCTAAAATATGCTTTGCTTTTTTCCGGGGGTCGGAGATGTTTGACTCTTCTCTCCCCTTTGTCTGTCTCTGAAGCAGATAAACTCTCATTTCCTCTTATTACCCAATCAGATTGTAAAAAACACCGCAGGGGCAGACATTTCCCGTAGGGCCTGGAGAAAGAAAACACAAAAATCGAAAGACAATGATAGAGAAAAAAGACAGAGAGGGAGGTTAACCAGACATCGCAAACAAATTGGAGAGGAAATGTGTGTGTGAGAGAGAGAGAGAGAGGAATAACAGAGTGATATGCAGTGGGCTGATCAGCATCATCACTCACTTTGAATAAAAAGCTGTACAGGGGGCACTCACTAAGCAAGAAATAAACACCAGAATACAGACTCCCTTGTATTCAGCAGCGTGATAGACTAGACGCACTCACTGCAGTGAAGTGGACATGAACGAGCAGCAATTGAAGAGAGAGGCGTTGAAGTCAGAAAGAAGGTGACAAGTGTCCAAAGAGGAGGAACAGAGGAGGTGAGCACTCTTTAAACTTTAGACCCTCCGGCGTGATGACAGGAGAGGTGGAGAGCGGGATGACCGACATCAGGGATGTTAATGCTCACTGCCAAACCACTGTCTCCTCACACGCTCGCCTTAGACGGCAGACAGTTTCTGGTGGAGACGGAGGAAAGAGACTTGGCGTTCAGCTGGCAGGATTCTTGGAAGTAGGGAGCTTCTTATTTGAGATAGATGGATTTACAAACAAAGTGTAACTCACAGTTCGAGTAGAAGTTCTGATTAGATTTGACGATTTCAAATGTGAGGAAGCGCTGACTCGCTCACTGACTCGCTCACTGACTCGCTCACTGTTTGCTGGGCCATCTTTGTTTTCTTTATTTAAGTTGTAGTCACAATATTAGATGAAAAAGAGACAAAATTGTGGTCAAGATTGGTGTTAAGTTTATTTCTAAAACTTATTAAAAACATGATACAGTGTAGAAGATCCATAACCTGTTTGAGTCCTCTGTGTAGGGCAGTGGTTCTTAACCTGGGTTCGATTGAACCCTAGGGGTTCGGTGAGTCGGTCTCAGGGGTTCGGTGGAGCCTCTGCCCTGGAATTTTTTATACCATTTGTATAAAACATATCTTTGTGAGCAATCGTTTGAGGATGCTGGACATAAAAACTAAGAAAAGGAACAGACTTTGCTGTGAAAATGACATGAGACTGGCACTTGCCAAGGTGAAGCCACGCATATCTGAACTGGTCTCTCAAAGGCAACAGCAGAAGTCACACTGAGGTAAGTTGTTGTGAGTTCATGCACTGTGTTGGTTTTGTTATTTGAACAAGGTGATGTTAATGCACGGTTCATTTTGTGCACCAGTAAAAAAAACATATTTTATTTTTTACTAAAGAAGGGTTCGGTGAATGAGCATATGAAACTGGTGGGGTTCGGTACCTCCAACAAGGTTAAGAACCACTGGTGTAGGGTATCTGAGAGGAAGCCTCAACAGGAACCGTTTTATGGGATTTATGCATAGGTGGGTACTTTATTTTCAGTGGATGATTGAATTTGTGAAAAAATCTTAAATAATGCATGCTGTATATATCATTAATCAAGCTTTTTTTGCGTCAATGTATTGCGGAATTGAATTTGACTTTGTTGGTACGAGCAAATCAAGGACATTATGGTCAACTTTTTTGTGTAACATGTTCATTTTTGTTTGTCTGTTTTCCTGCACACATCCTGGCCAGCGTGACGGTTTGTCTTCCTTGCTACCTCTCTTACTCGAGTGGCTGCTGGGTTTCAGATGATGCAGACTCAATATTTCAGTGTCAAGGCGGTCATAACTCATCAAGCAACACTTGACCCCCCCGGTGTCAGATCATATTTTCGCAACAATTTGTAGTCCTGAAACCTTGAAATATTTGAGTCAGGGGTTCCTTTTCCATATTTTTTTCTCTCTGGTTCACATAAGCCTGTAAGTGCTTATTTATAATTTCCTGTTATACGCCACACTGGCCAAATAATATATTTAATGACCCAGATCGTATTACAGCACTATTCTGCAAATTTTAAAGGTAAGGGTGGGAACCTGGTGAACTTAATGAGATAATTCAGGTATTCTGAAGTGACGTACTAACGCGAGGTCAGTGCGTTCTCTACAGTACACAGCAGTCTGTAGTTTGGAGAAGGAGACAGGGATCCCGGCACTGTGGACAGAAGCAGCAGAAAAACACATAAAAATGTCCCACCTCAAAAAAAAAAAAGCAATATTAGGAATATTTTCACAGCTTCACCTCGCAGTCAGTGGGCCTATTTCTTTGCCACTAATGTACACTATAGTAGGAATACAGATGTTCTACCTCATACAACCCCGCTTTCAAAACACCTAAAAATGCTCCCTCCCCGAGGCACCCATTCCTCATCAACACCTCTGTCTGAATGAAATAACAGCCAGCGTTGTTTTTCACCTCACCAGTGTGATGGGCTTTTCTATCCTAGCATGCCACATATTGGGGTTACACGGGGTCAAGCATACATCTTGAGGTCAGTGAAGGGTTAAATCTGAGGTAGTTATGAGGACTCCTCTCCTTGATATACAGAGGAGCTGTAGGTTTGTGTTTGGCAAAGCAGGCGCCATTGTGATCTGATTCTGATTGCTATGGTAACCAAGGTCCTAGACTAGAGATGACAGCTTCTTCTGAATTGAGTCGGCATCGTGTCATCAAGTGTATTGATAATCCGCCATTCTCCATTGCCAAGCTTCAATAAACCTTTCAGCATGAGACATCTCTGATTCTTGTGGACGTTATCTGCACTGACTGAACCGACTATTGATCAACAGGCTTCCACACAACACCCAGGAGGACGAGACATCTCCAGCAGACCCTTCAGAAAACACTCACACTGCTCCGTCACTGAGTCACTGTGCAAAAACAGACAAAGGAACATCGGGACATGTTGCATCACGCTGCCGCAAAGTGTCATCCTCTTCAGTTGCAGTCTGTTTCAACCAACTGTGCATGCTCCATCGCACAGCTCGCGCCCCGAACACCTCAGGAAACTCTGCTCAGTTCTCGTCAGGCTCTGTGCTGCTGAGCAACGACAGCAGGAGGCGCAACATCAGCCAACACCCGACTCCCCGCTATATCATTACCCAAAAATGACTGCACGCTCTCCACTGACACAGTCGGAGATCACAGATCACAAAACAATATATTTTTATACCTGCAGAATATTTAACCTCATATATATGAAAATAGTAAGGCCTCTCATTACCTCCTACCTAAAGAAATAAATAAAACCTTCAGAGATGAAAGGCGGCGAGACTGCAGCTCTGGGTGAGACACCTTGCAGCTTTAATTCTTTGCCACCTGCTCGGAAATTGGCGTAACACAGCGGCTCGGGGTTAGGATGGTCCTGAAAGCATAGCAGTGTCTATTTCACTGCCCTTGTTTATAACAATAATTGCACTCATCACAGATTTTCCCTCCGTCAAAGCAGAGTGGATTTACGGAGATTTACTGTTAATTTCATCTTGCTGTCTTGCTGGATTTCTAACAAATGTTTCCACATCTTTAAGTCTTTTGTTTAAGTCTGTAAATCTATTTTACTCAATTTAAAAGATCCAAACTGAATACTCTGAGTCTGATTTCATTCATTTAAAAGTCAGTGTGTTTCCTGTTTCTCAGGATGTCTGTACGGTATTTTGACATAAAGATAATCCAGATCTGTAGCAGAACTGTCAAAGCTGGTGGATATTCTGACATGACTGTAACACACACACACACACACACACACACACACACACTGTTAGACACAGCTCGGAGAAACACATTACAAACTCCACCTCCGTTGCCATTGTTACTGTCTGTTGCAGTTACCACAGCAACTAATACACAAACACACACATCTAGGCTTGTGTTTGCTTTTGCACACATGTCCATACCCCCCCTGTCCTCACCACTCCTCTCCCTTACATCACACACACACACACACACAGACAGTGGTGTTGAATGACAGTGCTCTTCTGACCTTGGCGGCACTTGGAGCTCATCCAAGCGAGAGGCTGCTGGAGGTGTTGAAGCCTGAGCTGAGCAGCGAGGTGAAGGACAGGCAGCACTGTCAACGTTGGAGTTGCCCCGCTCTTCATTCTTCACCTCACATTCCTCCTCCAGTAGAGGCACTCATCAAATTATTTTGACTCTACATTTCACCCACACACACACACACACACACACACACACACACACACACGCTTGTTACTGCCGCTGCTGCTGCTGCTTCCCCGCGACTTGCCGTGACACCGGCTGTTCTGTTGACGCTGCCATTCTGACTCCTAAAACAAACGCTCGCAGTTTGCGAGAGAAAGTGCCAACCGCAGCTATTTCGCTAAATAACACACTCTGCTTCCTGAGTACCAATTAAAATGCCTGTCATACACCGTGCCCTCTTTTGTGATAATGGTGTCAGGATGGGAGGAGGGTCTCATTATTTGCACGATGATAAAGAGAGCTGTGACATAGCCAGCGTCCGTTTATGAGATGATGTTATCATATCTCATCAGCCTGGTAATCAGGGGAATTTTATTTTTTCTCTCAGAGATAAGTGAATTTTGTTGAACTCCCAAAGTTACAGCAAAATGCTTCAGGTGGCATTCCATACGTACGGCCAACCACTTCACAAGGCATTCCACTTTCAGTAATTGGACTAATTTCCCAGGCACCTACTACCTTCCTTCTACTTTAGGTCATTATAAATAATAACAAAAAAAAACAACAACAACATGAAAGCAGGGACTGAGATCTCACAAATAAATATTACATTTGTTTGACATGTTTTGATCTAAAGTGACTCACATTTGAGAAACAATCCGGGGTTCAATGTTTTTCTCAAGGAGCGGATATGTTACGAGAATTTTCAAGGAAGAACCCTTGAATAAGGAGGACTGGATTCAAAGTATCAAAGTTTAAGTTGAATTTGTTATACTTGTACAAAAAGGAGCGTTTAACGGTGCAACACACAAGAGGGTTACATAGAAAAGGCTCCCTGAGGAGCTCTAACAGTTGGTTCTTATACATTTTTAAATGGGCTGTCTCAGACACCTCCCCATTGATGAGCCTGCTCAGCAATGAACATTATGTATCAAAATTACACTTCTCAGGCCTGTTTCTCACGTCCTTGTCTCTCCTGTCCTTGAACTACTGATATCTCTCCCTGCCATCCTCAGCAAAAGACGAGACATGCACAGGAAACACATATTATATGATCAAAACATCTGAACCCCAGTGTACTCCTAATTTTTAAAACAAGAAGAGCTGAGAATGAACCGTCAACCCTTCATCTAATGGCCAACCAAATGAGCCACTGCAACACTGATGCCAGTAGGGCATGTTGTAGTAAAACAGTTTAGGTTGGTTTGGTTGGTAGGTTTAGGTTTATGTTGAGGAAAACTGTGTGAACACAACTACTACATGTATATTTACGGGTAGGGTTAAGGTTAGGTAGCATATTTAGTCAAAGCTGAACCACAGAGTCATTTGTAAATAGTGATGGATGTTCACAACTAACGGATTTGGTATTAATCTTCTATTTTTCTCTTCCAATTAAAACAAGATTGATTTTATTGATCCCGCATTTTCGACTTGTTACTGCGGTTCATAATATACAAGGTGGATAGTAAAACAGCATGCCTTGTCTCTGTGATGCCACACTCTCCATACTCCCTCTTAGCTCCTCTCCATCTTATTGGGGATCTGTCTTACATACCTCATGATAACAGACGGGTCCTCGTGGTTTGTGCCGTCTTATATCCAGCTCTGCATCCCCGTCTCCTTCTCCTCCCTTCAGCAAATACGTTAGACTGTTGTCTGACTGCTTCATGTTTTTATTAATGTCACCACATTTCCAGATCTCAGCCATAAACTGTGTCATGCTATATCTGACGGGAATACCAAAAACTACAAAAAAAAAGTCATTCTCTTTTAAGAATCAACAACCAAACAGCAACTTTTCTGATGTGAGAAACGACCTAATGCAGCTAGTGACCACAAAACTCAAAGATTAGTGTCTAATTTTAACTGCATCACAATGCCGTGATAACGAAACTAAACGCTCACTGGGATGGATTACCTCAACCTCAAGCAAGCCTCTGCAAGCTGATTCTCATGACAGTAACTGAAATCAATGACTGCCAGAGTGTTAATCTTTAATGACTCATAGATGCCTTCTCCTTTTCTTTTTGTAAAGGAGGTACTGAATTGATTTACTGGTACTGTAAATAACAGTGTTCTTTATATAGAACTGCTTACAAGGGGAGGCCTGGACAATAGGAAATCCATCTGAAGAGGTTTGCTTTAGAAAACAGCGGCAATGTAACATGAAAATCGCCAGTCAGTCCTTCAGAATACGAGGACACATTCCTCAGAAATCAAGTCAAGCGCTTGTTGGGTTTAACTTATCAATTTGGGATTTGACATGAGTAAAACACTGGCGTGGCTAGCTGGAAGCTGGCTATAAAAGTGTTTCATATCTCCTTCCTTTCCTTTACCCCGGTGTCATGAAGTTCGGAGTGAACTTTCGCTAGAACCTGACTTTGCTCCCTTGTCCTTGTTCTTTGCCTTGTTGCTCTTTGTCAGCGTGTCAGAATAATGAGGGCAAGAGAAACACAGCGTTCGGACCAGAGCAGGGACAGCTCAGCTCAGTGCCCGCATGAATATTTAGTCCCGCATATGGTGCCGTGCATACGGATCTGCATTCACTTAAAGGCTCTAATTAGGACGCTCGGCTTGAAAAGAAGCGGCTGCGGTTGCTGTCAAAGAGCCTCTTGAGCTTAGTTAGTAGTTTTTCTTTGCTTGAGAGGAACGGGGAGGGTGAGAGAGGGAGAAGGTGGATCTCCTCTGGAAGTGGATTATTTAAGTGTGGACTGACCTGTAACAAAACACTGAGGAGCTTTTATTTGGAAAGGGAGAGAGAATGTCATGTCACATCATGCCACGGATCACTGAGCTTAAAGCACTGACTCTTTTTTTAAAGGGTAACGCTGGTGTTTCTTTTAAGTTAGTCAACGGTTCAGGTTCACTTCTCCGGAGGACAGTTATTTTTCACCCGTTTCACAAAAAGCTGTTTTTACTCTTCATCCATGGAGCGAGTTAATCGGTCATACTGTGGCGAACGTAACAAATCTTTCTGTTTATTTGTCTTTCATAAGCGCTTTCATTTTGAGTCCAATTACGGAGTGATGACGAAATCATTTGGAACATTTTACAATATAATCCAATCACAAACAGGCAGAGTATATCAACACCTTGTAAATGAGACAAATCACAAGGGTACTTTATTTCTGGCATTTCGTTGTATTACGAGTCTCTCCCGCTGTTTTGCCCATTTGCTCGGCTTCTGAGCATCACATGGATCACCACAGGAAGAAATCGAAGCCTATTCCAGGAAAGGTGTTGCCTTGTAGTTTTTATTGTCATTTTTTAGATATTGTACACATAGGGAATAGTTATATACCATTTACACATAGGGCATGGTAAGGAAAATGGTCAGATAACTAAATATATGACAGTATTACAAAGCAAATAGATATAAAGCAAACCTGACAACAAGGTAACTGTAAAAGTCTTGGAAAACTGGATGCAGGCAGGGAATAAAAAAAACAAAACAAAACAAATACATTTAAATGTTTCAAATATATGTATATAAAGCATTGTGTCAAAAAAGACTACATCAAAACATGGCAAAAGAACCAAACGTAGACACAAGAAATGATTGCAAATGCATCACAGTGCGCTGGAGGAAATGTATACTAGATGCGGACACAAATAAATATTTTTCTAAGCAACCTTGGTAGTCCCCTTTGGTGACGCATTCACTTGTTCTACACAATTCGTTGACCTTTTTGTCTGCACAGAGCTCAGTCTCTCCCACAAGTACAATAAGAGCTCAGATCGCGGATTGTAAATTCTTGACCACATCCTGACTCTGAGGTCGCCTGTTCAGCGGGAGCCAGCTTGTCATGTCCAGCACTCAGGATGAGTTAAAGCCTTGTCCTGCTGTAAATATCTCGCAACCCACTAAATAGCTATTTGGTGGTTTGAGGCCATCTCTCGTCCCTTGCGGACGCATCGCTTTCCTGCTGATATATGGGTAGTACATCCCATATCATCTTTCATCACAGTCACTGCTGGTGAGGACAGAGAAGACAACCGAGACATTTTCTGAGTTGCACAAGGAGAACTCGGGTCCAAGACCACAGCTAGGGCCAAAAAATGTTCCACTCCAGTTCTCGATTTCACAGTTTGGTGTGGAAGTTATGGCCACTTATAGTAAGTGCCTGTTTTCAATCTGTGTAATTAGTGTATAATATGGAATTAATTCTCCTTATGCTATACTACTACATTACACATAGATTGTATTGACCTCTCTGCAATGAAGATAAATGTAAACTCCTTGAGCGGTCATCTGTGTGTCTCTGAAACGTTGCCAGAGACTTAGAAAACCGTCTGCAGTGACATTATTAACAGACGACCACAGCCATTAAATGCTGCTTCATAGCTCCAACCCTCGATATACCCAGATGGTTATTAGGTCTTAGCCACATATAGTAAAAGAAAACAGATCACATAATTTAGGAGACTTTTCCTTTAGGAGTCTCGTTGGTTATCGCCTGGAAATACCAAAATAAGAGCCGATTTTTGTCCCCACACTCATGCTATATCCTGCTGCGAGAAGTGACACTAATCACGTTACAAAAAAAAGTAAAAAAGCAGAGCGCAGAAATTTTTCCAGTTATTAAAAGAAAAAGTGAAGAGGAAACTGGAGGAAAAAAATCCAATTGGACCGGTTGCACAGCAGACATTTTGACATGTCACAGCAAGAAACTCACAGGTGTTCTAATGATAACTGGAGTTAGAGGAGGTCCTGCTATCGTGCATGCTGGTTCACTGTCACTGTTACCGGGACACTTAAACTGGGCTGTCGTTACCGTCATTAAGCCTGCTCGTTTTCCCTGCTTCAAAGTCAAAATGTCTGCTGTGTAAACAGTCTAAACATACGCATGCATCAAAATAAACTCCTGCGCGCCGTCTAACTTAACAGTAACACATTTATCTGAGATGTTTCCGTGTAAGACATCTTCGTGCCTGCAAGTGATGATATGACACATCTATTCATACCCAACAGGGGAGCTAACTAAACCAATGTACAGATTAGATTTCAACACATAGCCACAGGTGCCTACAGGTGTAGGAGCAGGTAGCAGATTGTCTGTGGAGCATGTTACAAGCAGACATATTTAATACCGTTAACGATGGCTCCATCCTATATAGGCTCCAGTAACCTATATGAGTGAAGAGCACTGTGAATGTTATTCACATAACACCCGTGCTTTTCCTGCTATGACACCTCAGAATGTCTCCTGTGAAGAACTTATTTCAATGATTTTTGCCTAGTTCACGCCAAAAAGGTTTATTTTCTACCTCCATGAACATAAAAAAAAACCATACAAACAAACGTGCAAAATACAAAGAGTAAAAACCGAAATTTTACAGACATTTAGAAGGTGGTCTATGGCAGGTGGGGTGCCTTCTGGGCAGCAGGGGATTTTTCCGTCACAATACCACAAGAGGCCATTGAAACAAACTTGCAGTAAGGCTGAATGACAGCCAATTACAGGGCTCAGTCCTTGAACACCCAATCAGGTTGCAGATTATTAGTTGCACCTGTGTTTGACAAATCAAAATGTCTGCACACCTCTCTATACGAGGCCGTGTTTTAGCATTTGGACTGGACTTTACAGGTTTCATGCATTTGGTTGATGGTTGCCCCACAGGGTCTTTAAAAAAAATGCCCATTTGGGTCTAGGGTCACGTCTGTTGTGCCCAACAGAGCCACTTTTCTGTTGTGGACAGCAGCACAGGGGAACATGTCAATGACAAGTGACACAGGCACGAAACAACCAGCGCCAAAAGAAATACTGGTGGTCATTCATACGGGCCAGAGCATGTTAAGAAATTGCACAGTGACGCCGATCTTTAGCATGAAACACAAGCTGGCAGTCAAGATTTAACCAAAAAACGAGCTGACAGTGCTAACAAGTAGAAACAAGTCAGTATGCTGAAGTGAGTTCCACTGCCGACTGTTTATTTCTGTTGTAGACAGCAGCACGAAGGAATTTATGAATGTGTGTGACAGCCGAGGGGTGGCGGCTTCAAAAGTGTCCTCAGAGATAAACAAGAGAGAAAAGTACTATACATTTATGTATACATATATGTAACCACAAGTGTTTTTTTTTTTTTGGTTCTTATATGGTTGCTTAAAATAGCTGGCTAAGCTGCCAACTGCAGCAAGCTAAACCATCATTTCATTTGACTGTATCTAAAACTTATGTAGTAAATGTAGGCTCGATTATATACATTTTATCTCTGCTCCCAGCCTGAATTTTGACTAAATATGACTATATGCAGAGCTCCTGTTTGTACCAGTTTGCAGTTTCTAAGCCACATTTTATGTTGTTTGTTCACAACATTTCACGGGACAGATTTTAAAGTTTAACCACATTTCAAGTATGTATTTTGAATACCAAACAGGTGAAAAAGATTAACAAGAAGAGCTTCTGCTCTGTCTCCTTTGAAATCCATTGTCCTGCTGTTAATCAAAAAAATAAAATCCTCTAAAAAGGAACAAGCTACATTTATACATAGTTTTAAGAGCCACTTTACACACATGATGTTTGATATTGATTATTGTTTTTTTTTTTTTTTAATGGCTGCTGAAACTAGCTGGCGTAGCTTAGCTGCCAGCCACCCACCTAGCTAAAACATTAATTGTGTTGTCTGACTTTACATTTTCCATTTTTAAGTTGTTGTGTTTTCTAACTGTACAATGAAATGTTCTGTTTTTCTTTCTGCTCTTTTGTCATGTTCCAAACTGTACATTTTTTCCAGTAAATATGGCTAAATACACAACAGCTTTGTGTTTATATATATATTCTATATATATAGAATATATATAGATATATATATATATATATATAGATATATATATATATTCCATGAATCTTTTTGCAAAGTGTTCAGGTGATACAGACAGATAATTGTATATTTTAATTGTAATTGTAAATAACTGTATTTGTCATCCATTGTTTTCATTTCAGAGCCACCTTTCAAGTAGCCTACAGTTTATGTTTTGTTTTGTTTTTGCAGGAGGATTCCTGTAATTAAGGAAACAGCTTTTCAGAGCTCTGGAAAAAAAAAAAATCTGATCCTAATTGTCAGTATCTTACATTGTTGGTTTATCGAGCTCTTGTACATCTTGTAAATCACTGTGCAAACACAGCCCGTGGTGGGACAGCTGCGCTCCGTCGGTGGATATCCTACTGAAAAGTTTCAACAATACTGAGAATCCGCATACAAATTTAATAATCCAGGTAAACAAAGGTATGACTGTCCTGCTTACAGAAACGAGGGGGCCGCTGAGGAACGCTAAACCATTTAATTGAAGCATTTGATTTGGGTTGTTGATCAACATGCCCATATGGGGGCTTAATGGATTCACTTATAATCAAGCGAGCTTACGATTCAAAACAAAGAGCTCCTCAGTTGGAAAGTCTTAACTATGCTTATGTAATGTGAGTGCTGTTGATACAAAACCCTTCTCTGTGACTGGATACCAATGATATCAGAGCCTTGGGCTTAATCCAGTATGACTAGTCCTGCATGTAGAGCCTGGAGCATGATAAAGTGACTTTGCACATACACAGGCGTGTCTGCTTAATACAATGATCTGGGACTTACTATATAAATCCACTTTATCTATTACTAAACCTACTTTTAGACCTGTAGTACATTTTCTTGGTTTTTCTTCTGTATTGATGATCTTTTTTTCTTTTTTTAAACGCTTTGTACCAAAAAGCAAATTTGCAAAGAATTAATCCAAAGACTAAACATGAATTCAACCAATTCTTTACAGTTTTCTGTTCCTAATAGCTCCCCAAAACTCAAATCCCTAAGAAAATCCTAAATCAACTTCAGTAGAGCTTAGTTATCAATTAATCGAGTATTTTCTTGATTAAACGATAAATGATAAAACATTTTCCCAGACCCAATTTGATGTCATCAAAGTGTTTGTTTTTTTATTTGACTAACTAATAAAGATCCAATTAGATGATACATATCAGAGAAAAGCAGCAAATCCTAACACATGAGAAGCAGGGAGCGTTTGCTTGAAAAGTTACTTAAAGTCAGTTATCTGGCTGATTGTTTCAGCTCTAGACTTAAACATGTCCAACTTTCTTGGAAATGTTGTAACACTCGACTTGAAGGCTTGTTCTCAGACCGATTCGACTCTTCTTCCTCACCTCATCTCCACAGGGTCAGTGTCCACAGGGAACGTGTTGTTCTTCTGTTGTCAAAGTTTAATCATGCAAAACTTATATCGCCAAATAAACTGAACACTACACCCACACTGCAACATACTTGTAAAGTGTTTATTTTACCAGGTGGATTTATGTATTTTGTGTTATGCTATAAATCCTTTCCCTTCACTCAGAGCTACAAAACAACCAGCTGCATCTCAACCGATCTAACTCACAGTACAAGACTTTATAAGGCAGTGTTATCCTAAAAGTGAAATGTTTGGACCTAAAAGAGCCTCACAGAAATCTGTTTATCAGTGGAGTGCTGCACTGACACTGTTTACTGAAACCACAGCAGCACCGAGCGGCTTATGGAACACAAATCCCCCTGAAGGTTAATAACGAACAATGTGTTTAACTGCTGGATATTTCCAGTCCTGCTTTGGCTTTTCTTCCCTTTACACACTCTCGGATCTAATTGAATTTCCTTTATTCCTTTGCCAAATTTCTGTATCAGTTTATCTCTCTCCTCCTCCAACGTCTTTGGATACCCTTCTTTCTCCCCCTTAGCGTGCCTCATCTCCTCAGAGGCGGGGCCGCGCCTCCGCGAAAAGCCGGTTCGAGTCGGCGTTGTTGACAGAATCAGGATGTCTCCTCCCAGAGGGATGCAGGAGTGTCAGGCTGGGACAGAGAGTAAAGAAGGTAGCAGGTCTTCCATTAACAACCCTTTGCTTGCACACACACACATACGTACATGCATATTTGTCCCATATGCTCATCACTATTCATCACTAGTCATCTGCATGTCCTCATAAGCTGACAGGAGGTGGGGTGACACAGGAACAGAGAGAAAAAGAAAAATGAGGTGAGCGGAGGGAACAAAGAGGGACAAAATAAAAAGACTCCTTCAAGTTTAAAAGTCACAGGGATTTTGATGGTTTCTTTCTTTCTGTGATTAATATATTCCTGATTGAAGCAGCATGTCAAGGCGGGATGCATATTCTTCAGCTGTCGCAAATTTGGATTCATCGAAAAAGAATTAAGTCTGGGTCATTAAATCAATGAGATTTTTTAACAGAAGAAAATCAAATTAAAGATTAGTTTCTTCTGAACGTGGAAAACTTTTTTTTTAGTTAGTCCACTAAAAAAACTTTGGTCCAGTGTCCAACATCTCTACAACTCTTACCATGAAAGTTCATACAGACATTCATGGTCCCCAGAAGATCAATCCTAATGATTTCGATAGCTTGACTTTCCTTTCCTACAGCACCTTGCTTGCATGGCAGCTAAGACGATCTTTATTATTTGATTGCACTAATAAATGATGTTTACAAAGGTGTTGATTCAATGTTTGTCATTTAAGCTGTACTTTGTTTTGCTGTTGAGTTGTCTCATATTATACTATATATATAGTCTGTCCTTATTGATATAAATCTGGGTCTTCAATTGATGTAGCCACCCTCAAACAGCCACTTGAGGGTGGCTACAAAACGAGTCAGCCTCCATAACCCCCTGTGTTAAAATGCTGAACTTCATAGCAGAAATAGGCCGTTTACAGCCTGGTACAAAAACAGTTTGGGTCTCTGTTGTCACACCGCGGTGAAGTCAAGCTGGGTTTTTTTGTTCTGTCTCCATGTCATTTCCTGTTTTATTTTGAAAGGTAACTCTCCTCTCGTTTCAGGTCACTTGCCCTTCCTCATGTGATCTGATTCCCGATTGTGTCCACCTGTTCCCCGTTACCTCCATGTGTTCATATAGTCTGCGTCTCCCTTTGTCTTGTTGCCAGTGTGTTTCGTTTCGTGCGTCCACTACAGCTCTTGTCCAAAGACATAGTAATTGTCTTCAAGCCTGTTTTCGCCTGAGCGTTGTTCCTCTTATGAGTGATTTTTATTTGTATTGTTCTTAGTTCAGCTTAGAGATTTCTAGTTCTAGATTTTCAGTTCAGTCCTTTTGTTTTTCCTCCTCAGGACTGGTTTTTGTTTCTTGTCCTCAGATTAGTGTGCCTCCAGTTTCAGGAGTGATTTTTAGTTTAGCATTTTATTTTTTATTTTATTATTTTATTTTATTAGATTAGGTTATCCTCCGGCTGGAGCGTCTTTTGTCTGAGTCAGAGTTTTCTTTGTCATAGATAGTTTGAGTAGTACTTCCTCCGACTGGAGCGATTTATTATTTTGATGCCTTTCATAGCCGGTTTATTTTCTCTCCTTAGAGCCGTAGTTTTCATAGCTTTGTCATAGGTTTAGGAGGTTTGATAGCCCTTTTGTTTAATCACTTTGTAAGAGGTGAACCTTGCTGCCGCTTAATAAAGCCTGCTGTTTTTCAAACCATCTCTGCGCCTGAGTCCTGTGTCCTAGTCTGGTCGCTGACATCTGTAGCCAATTCCCCCGTTCATGACACCTGTACTGAGGGTGGATTTTTATAGAACTCACCTGTTAAAATTATATTAAGGCATAAAGTTATGCATAATTAAGAGCGTGGAGGCTTTGATTGACAGGTGGGTGCTGTCACAGGTGGGTTGTTTGAGCAACCAGACTTCATTCAGTCTGCCTCAGCACCACCCACACTCCAGGTCTATTCCCCTTTTTAGCATTAGCTGGGAGCTAATGGACTGCCAAGATGGCGACAGACAGAGCCGCCACACTCTCAGCATCAGAACTTCTCTTCAGAAACATGAGAGAAAGTTTGACACAGGCTTTGATATTATATGGAGAATTAGCACATGGACGAACATATTGTTTTATTTATTTTATTTTAATATTTGCGTAATCTCTCTCTCGTTTAGACTGAAATGAAAGTGCTAGGGATTAAATTAGCAGCACACATCACAGCAAATAAACTGATATAATCATTGCATGAAGCGGAGTCTTTTAAGTAATGTATTAAAGCTGCTCATTACAGCTATGATCTCAGGAAACCATATAATGGCCATAAAGTGAACACTCGATTGCTGGTTCTTTATTGATTTATCACAGTGTTCCCACATAAAATTTAAGATCCATCCATAAAACCAGCAGTCAGTCAGTCAATCCTCTGATCCTCAGTATTATCAGGAGACACTTTCTGGCACATCTTCATCGACAGCGAATTATAAAATGGACTCACAAACACTGTTTCATTATGTTTTCTGTCAATATGAACACACTTTTCTGTCTGTACAAAGAAATGAGCTCAAACAAGCTTCCCACGCATCCTTGAAGCTGGTGTATTATTGATTATCAATGCTCCAGAAAACTCCTTTAGCAGAGACCCCGGTTGTTTGGCTCCTAGTTTTGGAAGACAATCGTTCACGGTCAAAAATATTGATCCAATTACTCCGATTCACTTTAATGGGAGGAGGCGAGAGCCAAAACAAAAATTAGAACCCAGCCTCTGCAAACCCAAAGGAAATGGAGCTCATATGTTTATCTCAGCTTCAATCACTGGCCGACCTATCTCAAACTGTACAGAGAAAGAAAAAGACCTGCACTCTGTTCTCCTGCCCTCAGTACTTTTTAAGCATTTCAGCTAAAAAATAAGTTCCAAGAACCACATGGGTACAGGCAGAAAATGGAAACAGCTCTCCTTTTTGGTTCAGCAGCACAATTGTGTGTGTTTGAGTTGAAACAGGGACAACTGTTGATTTTTTTTTTTTGTACTCGCAGATAAGTGTGTTTTCTTAGCGGAAAAAAGAGCCCAGCAAAGAAATTACCGGCACATAATAAGTGGGTTGGTGATACAGTGACACACAGAAAATAATGAAACATTGTCCTGAGGTAACCCACCCCTGCCTCCTTCTACTGCTTTACTTTTTTTTCCAATCCACCCTCTGCTCGCTGCCGCTTTCATCCCTCTCTCACATGATTTCCTTTAATGTTGCAGCCTGTTGGTAAGCACAAGTGCATCTGTGCATGTACTGTACACATGTACATGTGTGTGCCAAACTAGATTTTGACATCTGCAATGTGTTAATATTACTAATCCAAACAAACTGCACAAAACTGGCACAGCAACGGAAATCAGGCTAAATAAAGGGGATAAATCCGTTCTGCATGTTTAGGAAATATAAACTGCACACTATACAGTAGGTTTTGCTCGGTGTGACTGGCAACATCTTTCACACATTGTCACTTTTTTTTTTTTTCCCTACCTGTAGACTCATCACTGCCTGGGATGATGGAAGCTAATGAAGTGTTGCAGTGCTGTGCTACTGGAAATGAAGCCAAGAAGCTGTGGGAGTTTTTGGGGTGGAAAAATAAAATAATAAAAAAAAAGAAAAGAAAAAAAAAACAGGTGAACAAGAAGAAAAAAGTAAAGTGTAACAGGAAACGTGGGAGGTAGAAAGTTTGACAGAGATAGAGGCTCTTCTCTGCTCCGTTGCCGCAGACGAGCCACCGAATCTTGAGTGGGTGACAAGCGTCAAGTCCACATCTCTCACCTCCGAATCTTAAATTCGGCACCTCCACAGAACTGATGTCACTTATTTGACACAATGAACAGGCAGAGCTTCTGAAAAATAAACTCTTAATGAGGAGACAAATGCACACTGGTGCAACTTAATAATTGCAAAAGTTAATAAAAAATACCAATTTGGGCAACAAGTATGACTCGATTAGATTAAATGATTAGATTAATGATCGAGTCTTTCAGATTTGTTAATAATATTAAACATTGATATTTTCTGCTCTCTAGCTTAGCTTGTTAGTCATTAACTTTGTCAGTGTGTTTATCTGAGCTTGTTGTGCTGGCAAGGTTGAGGTTGATGACCATGCTGAGAGTGGACCAATAAATGTCCTTCAAAACTAAATAATGAGAATGAAAAGAAGTTAGAAAAGCACCGCAGAGGTGCAGAATTGGCGACCATGCTCTGTGTAAGTGTGACCCTCTGAAATGATTTGATCTAATGTTATATAAAAATGTCAGTATAAAGTTAGTGGAGTGTGGATGGCATGGCTCGGATGTTCTCCATGTGTCTGTGTTGTTCATACTTCCTCCCATAGTCCAAACACAGACATGCAAATGTATCTGTGCAAAAGTGGCCAGTTGCTGGTTCGGTACCTTGCTCAAGGTGTGAGGTGAATTGGCACCTCTCCATCTATCAGTACACACACCATACCAATGTCCATGTTGGACTGAGCTACTGTCATGCCCAAAGTTTGCTCATAGGTGTGAAAAGGATTGGTTCCAGCCCGGTGACCCTGGTTATAGACGTTGGATGGATGGATGAAAATAAAAAGTGGATCTTTAACAGCAAAACTCTCACACAAGATGCAGCATCTTTCCATCTTTGAATTCAGCCTGCTTCAGCAGTGATTAGGGAAAGGTGTTTTATTTTAAATTATGGTGGCTCTTCTGCCCTCAGCTAAGAGCTTTAGCCTATGCGGCAAGCTAAACATATGGCTTCAGTAACCACTCGTCATTCTTCAGTTTACTGAACCATTTTACTTTGTAAAGCTGTGAGAAAAGAATCACAATACACAACGTTCAGTTTCCATGTAAAAACATACATTCACACTTATTTTTGTGTGTAGATTAACCAACCTGAGGTCTTAACATTAGCAATAGTATTTTGAATAGTAACCACAATGCTAAATGATAACATCAGCTATACTGAGTGCAGGGTTCCCACACCTTTTTCATGAACAAATTCAAGCACCTTCAAGCACCAGTTTTTCCATTTTTCCAGCACCTTTAAATAGGTAGCCTACTAGTTGTGTTTGCCATGATGGTCATGGGAAGCGCAGCGGTGCCACTGTATGGCATAATAATATGGGTCTAATTAGCATTATTTCATATGGTGGTAGATTGACTGTTTTGATTTTTAACTAATTGTGAATTGGCTTGTATTCTCAGCTTGTGAGCGGTGTATTGTGTAACTACCATAGCGCAATAACAGTGACAAATGCCTGAAGGGGGCTAAAGTATGTCTATCAGCAGACGAGTAATTTCTTTTCAGTGTGTGGAAACCTTTCACAGCAAGGACCATCACACAGACCCAATCCACACTTACTGCCCCTGTCCATTAACAAGATACATGCTAGTGCTGCTTGATGATCAACCAGTATGCTTTGCTTTGTACCAGCCCCAGGAAGACAAAACACAGACAAGAGACACTCATGATTTACTGGAATGTAATGTAAAAATCCACCTACATGTTTCGGCCAGCATGTTGGCAGTCTGTTTATTTTATATGTATGGCTGAGTGTGGGATCTCCATGCTGAAGATCACATCATCTGTCTATTTAAGTGTCAAGCTACGTGTTGAAATAAAGTGTGAACTGGTGAAGGACTGACATGTTTAAAGAATTCAAACTAACTTTACGAAAACACGAAAAAGCATTTGCATGCAACCACATATCCACTATTGAATTAATACAACTTTCCCCAAGCAGGGAATGTCAATTTCAGTTGTTAATTAACAAATAAAGTCTACTGTTATTTCTCGGCAGAACACCAAGCGAGTATGATAACTGAGTTCTGCATGTAAAGGCATCGGATCAAGCGCGTAGCCGCTTAGGAAACATTTTTGTTTTCTCTTGGTTTATTGAGATAGACATCACACAGATTTCAAGCATTTTCAAGCACTTCACAAAAAATTCAAGCATTTTCACAACCTTGAAAACACTGAATTGAAATTCAAGCATTTTCAAGGAATTCAAGCACCCGTGGGAACCCTGAATAGTATTTTGAATAGCAACCACAATGCTAAATGATAACATCAGCTATACTGAGTGAATGGCGTACCGCCTTCAATAACACGAAACGCAAAATGAAAGCGCTAGTAAACATTCCTAATTAAGCATATTTGATTTAACTTACAGATTATGCCTTTGACAAGCGCAAAAGTTGAGGAAGTAGACAGACTCGACCAGGAGCGACATGTTTTCGTACTCTGCTGCACTTTTAACTCCCGCCTAACGCACTCCCTGCTTCCAACATATGCACTAGATGGCAGTGTACGATTAACAACAAACTCAAAATCACTAGATTCTCTTAAAGGCACAGTAACCAGATTAGCTGTAGACTGAAAGCTTGAATCTGTTAGAAAATAAACCTCCAGAAAAGGAGTAAAATAATAACACAAAACTGAGGGACAGAATAGTGACTTAAATATCTTGCTCTGACCAAAGTGTTGGACTAACAGACAGACCTGCTGTTCCTACTGTGGCAAAAGACAAGTCAAGGTAATTTTATTCATATAGGCCAATGTCACAAATCACAGAAGTCCCACAAGGGGTTTTGCAATCTGTACAGTTATGTCCTTAGACCCAGAATTGGAGTAAGGACAAAAAAAAACAACCAAAAAATGGACACAAAATCCTTCAACAGGGTAATAAATGGAAGCAACATCAGGAAGCAACAGAGATGTGGTACATGTCTTTGTACAGAATAGATCAACAAAGTAAAATAACAGTATGGACTATCAAATAAAACAAGGAGAGAGACAGGAGAAAAACATGACAGAAGCAGACATGACGTAAATGTGAACATAAATATTTTACCCTTAGTTTGATTGTTGGAGTATCCTGTGTGTGTAAGAGTGTGGATTCTGGTTACAGTTAATTGGGGAGGTTAATCTCTGGTTACATCCACTCAAACCTGCACGGATGTGACTAATTGCTCCTCGGTAGCTGCGTTGTTGGCAGAAAACTGGAGGCTGGCTGGCTGTGTGTGGGGTTCAGATTGGTTCAGTGGATATTTTCAGGTCTTTACAGGAGTACATTTCAGGTCAGTTATTACCGCTGAGCTGACGCTCAGTTGAGGATTCAATAACCTTCTGTCAGTCAAACAAAAACTCTGACTCACACTGAGCTCCGGACACATTCATCAATATGATAGGGTCACAATGATGCAGGTATAAATAGGATACTATAAATTACACTAAGAGTACAGCTGAGTGATGGGAATGTCATGTTTTTTTCAAATATAAAATGATAAACCAAATGTCACAGGATAATTGAAGCTATTACAGTTTATCTTGACAGGAACATGAATATATGTGACCTTTTGTTTAAGATATTGCACACAAAATTACAAATGTCAATGGCATTATGGCGCTAGAGTAAAACTCAGGACATTTTTTTTTTTTTTTTTGCCAATCCATCGAGTAGATGTTGAGATATTTCACTATAAGTGAGAACTTTGACCTGCTGGTGGCGCTAGATGTAAAGTCAGGGTAGATCATCAAAGTCAGTTGGATTAATCCTCCTGGGGCCATGAAGTTCTGTACAAAATATCAGGGAAATCCATGAAATAGTTGATTAGTAAATAGTTTTCTTTTGGTTTGGACCAAACTGATGGATGGACCGACTGACATTGCCATCGCAAGAGGCATTGCACTGAAAAGTCTATGAAATAATAAGACTTCCATGTTTAAGCTGCAAGTATTACTCTCGCAATCCAATTTATAATCCATCCATCCACCCATCCATCCATTCATTTTCTTTAACTTTTCCTTATCAAGGTTGTGGGGAGCTGGAGCCAATCCCAGCTGGCATTGGGGTACACCTTGGACACGTCGCCAGTTCATCACAGGACTGAAACGTAGAGACAAACAACCATTCACACTCACATGCTATGGGCAATTTTGAATCATCAATCATGTCTTTGGACTGTAGGAAGAAAACCGGAGTACTCTGAGAGAACCCACGAAGAGATGGGAAGAACATGAAACCTCCACACAGAAAGGTTCAAACCAGGAACCCTCGCTTCTTGCTGTGAAGCAAGAGGGTAAAAAAAAAACACAATGTATTTTTCTATAAAACCATGAACCCAGTGTTACTTATATGTGATGTATATTTAATGAGCTAGAAAATACAAACCCACGGACATGGTCATTTAAGGTTCACGTTTACCGCAATGACCTATGAAGCCACAAGACTATTAGAAAAGGATTTTGGATTTCATTTTTGGATGATAGTAACTGCAAATTCAGCAGAGACTGTAAATCCTACAGCAAGAAAGATTAAAAAAACACCAACCAAATTTAGCTGGAGAGGTTTTAGTGAATCTGAATGAATGAGTGGTTAATGCTCTGGCTTGTGATTGAAGTCAGCTGTTTTCAGTCCAATCAATCATCGATCATGGCAAATATGGAAGGCTGTGGGTGGGTGGCCTTACTGGAAAGCATCAGCACTGGTATGTAACCAGTGAAAATATCAATTCCACCTCTTTTTCCCCATTATTATGACAAATTGCTGCATTTACGGGATTGAAATACATCAACACATTTCACTAAACATCTCCCTCGTGCACCATCTCTCTGCTGCACTCCCTCATTCCACACATCGAACACACCGCTGTGTTTTTTTACCACCACCATCATCATCATCACCACCTTCACCCTCAGCAATCTCTCCCCGTTTCTTCCCTCCATGCGTCCGTCTGCGCAGAGCAGCCTTTCTAAGCTAAAATCAATACGATATGGAGTGTCGCCACTTGCCTCTCAGCTGCTGTCAATCAAAGCGATTGTCACACACACAGAAATGAAGACAGCATCAATTATGTTTGATTTAGCCTGCACAGGATTTCGCCTCTCAGTTTCAGGCAAGCAGTGTATACTGCATACTTTCTCTGGGTGAAAAAATTAAAATATATTTCGAAACCTGCAAAACAAAAACAAATAAGATATTGAGGTGATATATACAGTACAGAATATATACAGTTGGACGAGAGCTGGTGGGTAATGTACTGCGAGTCGGGCTGCAAAAAAATGTGCCTAGTTCCTATTACAGGTAAAAAGTACACTGAACTATGAGGTAGAGCACATTTGAGGCATCTAATTGTCAACAGCACTTGTTTCCAATCATCTAATCAACCTGCTCTGTATAAAAGACCAGCTCAACCTCCCTGATGCTGCAATATAATTCAGTCTCCCTTATGGTAATGAATATGGCAGCTTCCTCAGTCACTACTCTCTCCTTCACCCTGGTCCTCTATCCCTTAGTATTTTGTTGAAACTACACCACTGCCTGTTTCAATCAACTTTAACTTATTCTGGTCTCCAGGCTTGTGTTTGTGCACATTTTATCTGCTACCGTTCATTATAAAACATACCCATGAACATGTGGAATAAGTCTCAGTTGCATACTTTAGTTTCAAGGCACATTTTGTGCTACAAACTTGAAACTTTAATTGTGTTGACCCTTTATTTAGCCAGGAAGGTCCCATTAACATACAAGATCTCTTCTCCAGGGAGTCCTGGTCATTTGTTAGTTGTTGTTTTAAAAAAATACACCAAAACTCAGGAACATGTTTTGGATGATGGGGGCTTGTTTTATATTGTTGTACACTTTGTACTGATAATGTCCATCACTCCATCACTTGGTTTGTGAGCAAACACTATTGGTCAGCTATAAAGTAGGTGTAATAGGAAACATATGTAAACACAAAACAATGGCGTCAAACTGAAGTAAAAGGAAGACGCAAAAAATTCTCTCTATATCTCACTGATACATTTCACTTAGAGACACTCAGGTCAAGATATTGAATGGGACTGCAAAGATGGATGCTACAAGTGACCTCTTTTAGTCATTTGATCTATTGTTGACATAGATATGTTGATAAGTGCCGCTTTAAAAAAAAAGCGAGAGCTTCAAGTGCAGTCTATCTTCGTCTGTTTGCCTCTCAGCTGTTCCACTGCGTAGACGTGAGTTCACCTCGGTGAGAATACTTTCAAAGACCTCTGTTTTTCTAAAATGAGCTGCAATTTCTTCTTGAACAGGCGGCGTTTTGATTAGCCGACCAAAGTAAACAGCATGACATTAACAACCTGCTGTGTGTCTTGCGTTTGCTTTGATTTGGTTTTGACAAAAGCCAAGTCACATTTTCTAAGACTCAAATGTAATTGTAGATACTTAAGCGTTGCATAATGACGGTGATTACATGAGAGGCACAAACTGGAGCTTTACGGGCCCCGACGCACTGCTCTCCTGGTGTGGTGTGATGCCTGGCCGTAATTTTTGATACTCTACGTTTGTTGTTGTTGAAGCAGCTTTTCAATGTGGTCGATGCTATAAGTCTGTCTGCTATATTCAGAGCTCAAACATATTTAAGACAAACTCCTGGATAATCAAGTTTTCATGCTATCAAAATAGACACAGAATAGACGTCTGGCCTCACTGACGAGCTGAAAGCGTCTTAACAAATGTGTTTCTGATTGCAGGAGATAAGTACGTGTCTTGAGTATTAATACTCTTCAGTGTTTTTTATTGTTATGCTCTCTTCCCACAAAAGGAAAAATAGTGATCCACTGATGACGAGTTATTTTACAGTACATATAGTACAACACTGACTGTTACTGTCACTGGTTTACATTACTCTGTAGGTCCAAACATGCTCATGTCGTGATTGAGTCACGATTGTTGCCCTGCTTACTATAGACACAAAAAACACAATGCATAGGATGAGATTTTAGCAAGTCCGTCATATTCTATATGACCAAAACCAGCCATTTGTTGATCCTACCAACATGTATTGTCTTTTATCTAAAGCCCAATATACCGTAGGTATATCTCTGTGTGATAAACACCACCACACCATATGTGTCCATTAAATATGAAGCTACAGACAGCAGCCAGTTAGCCACTTAGCTTAGCATAAAGGCTGGAACAAAATGGAAACACCTCTTGGATCTGTTTAACGCTCTAAAGCTCACTTATTAAGTTGTATCTGCACAAAACAAGTACTTTTAATAAAGATATGTACACGTGTATGTCAACTGAGATAAATACAGAGATTAAATACAGCATGTGTAGCAGTTACAGTCACCAATTGCTTCTATTATTCCTGCATGTGTAATGTTGGATAAAGTCTAAGGTGCCCAGCTGTTTTAGTTTTTAGAAAATGAAACTGTATATTTGAGATTTTTAAAGATTTATGTCTGTAGGAGGAAACTCGTGTAACACAGTAGCATGGACACCCTAAGGCAGTCACACGGTTTCAAAGTAATTTATTGTTGGTTTGGGGTTTTTTATGGGTTTTGAAGACAATACCAAAAGTCTAGCATAATTCCAGCCACATCCTTTCTGGAGAGGCTTCTATATTTTAACATCATTGACAAGAAGCAGAGTGCAGAGTAATGTGGTGCTGAAATGTTTGTGTTGAATGTTGTCACACATGTTTCAGAGATCATTCGAACAGACTGTGTTGGGAAAAAGAAAAAAATACATGATTACTGTCTGTGCATCTTCAGCAGCAGCATGCCTCAGGTATGATTAAGGTCATGCAGGTAGATCTCCAAAGTTGTAATCCCAGATGAATCATCACATATTTATCTGCTGATGTTCTTCTCTTTCCCTCTGTGTGTCTGTCCTCTGTTTCTCAGTCGGTTTCCCACATCATACCCACCCGACCTGCTGTGTGTGTTATGAGTGGATCATAAAACCCGGTGAGTATTTTCATTGCCAGCCCCTTTATTCCCTTTTTATTTTACAGGCTGCAAGGTCTGATTCAGCAATGGCAATGCTTCTTGCCAAAACCAGCGAAGGTCAAATTTCTCTGTGCATGGAATGCAGAGTTTCCGAATAAAATCCAAACAACGCACGAGGTTGTTTATGGCATAGACGGGCTGAAAATAAAGGCATCAAGCCCACATAGAGTTCACAGCCAGTTCTGGGCAACTTATTTGATCTTTAAAGTTTTTGAGCCTGTAGTTCAGGTCATCTGGCTTTGTTGTTATACAACCCCATTTCTGAAAAATGTTGGCACACTGTGTGAAATCTAAATAGAAACAAAACCTGATGATGTGTAAAACATTGAAATCAAATATTTTCGATTTAAAAAAAAAAATGTTTGATTAAATTTGATGCCAGCAACACGTTTCAAAAAGGTTGGAACTGTGGCAACAAAAGGCTGGAAAGGTTGTGAAATGTGAAAAGAAAACACCCAGTGGAACATCAGGCAATTAATTAGGTTAAATGGCAACATGTTAGTAAGATTAAAAGAGCATCCCAGTGAGGCTGAGCCTGAAGTAAACATGGGGGTTCATTACTCTGTGAAAGACTAATAGTGCAACAATTTAAGAATAATGTTTCCCAATGTAAAATCTGTGGCTTTCATTGTTCACAGTAGGTAACATCAATAAAAGATTCAGAGAATGAGAAGAAATCGCTGTCCCCACAAGCGACAAGGCCGAAAAAAAAACAATATAGGATGGCCAAAATCTTGAGGAACACTTCGAAAGACCATTGTCTATGAGCACAGTTCGTTGCTGCATCCACAAATACAACCATGCAATAAGGAAATATAATAAATACCATGACCTAACCTAACAAAATGGAGTTACATGCCTAAGTATTTTTCTGTCTTATTTTTTGACCTAAAAACGATCAATTATCCTGGTACAATTAATTCCAAATTATGCTAAATGGACTGTACTTATATGGCAACTTTCTAGTCTTCTGACCACTCAAGGTATTTTTATCTCACTCACCCATTCACACACACATTCATACACTGATGGCATTGGCTGCCATGCAAAGTGCCAACTCCACATCAGTTTTGGGAGATAACCATTCATACATCGACAGCCTTTGGCAGCAATTTGGGGTTCGGTATCTTGCCCAAGAACATTTTGACATGCAGACTGGAGGAGCTGGGGATTGAACCACCAATGATGGTTTAAAAAAAAAATGTAAGAAACTATGGTGGGTGCAAAACTCACAAAAACCAACCCTATCTATAGCCAGTGCATGGTTTGTCCATTGGAAACATAGCAGACTTTGTAGAGGAGGACCTCCTCTCTCATCCTAAGGTAACAAAGATGCAATTATTCTCATTTTTAGGTGATTATTTACTAATCAAAACACTCTAATGAATATTATATTCCATTTCTGCCATGTTCTGCCAATAGATCTCACACACTGGAGCTTTAAACCAGACAGCGAAACATCTTTTGACTTGCAAATCTTAATGGGCTTCCACACAAATCTCAGTAGATAAGTTGGAACAATTTTCTCATTAGATAGATGCGGAAAACTGAGTTGAACAAAATGAAGTCTGGAGTCTTATCCCCGTTGCCAGAATCAGTAAGCTCACAAGGTAAAAGGTCATGAAAACCTTATCCAATAAACAAGCTACCTGTTAGTCCATGTGACTGCTGTTTACAAGTCCTGTCTGGCTTGTAATTGTGTCTGTGTGAAATTAAACGGAGTACAAAATTCAATAAACTCAACTTTTCCACTCTAGTTTGTACCAAAGAAAGCCAATCCTTTGCTTTCTTGTCAAGTTTGCCCTTTTGTTAGTTTTCTTTCCATCTCCCAGCTTGTCTGTCAATTTTTCTTGAACTGCTCTGCAACTAATCTTTGTCGCTCTCCTATTTCTCCGTCCTCCCACCCTGTCCTCAGAAACACCCAACGCCCCCTCCAACAGAGGAGCTGTAGCTGTAATGACGGTTGATGGAATTACAGTAAAAATATTGATCTGTGGCTGGCTGAAACACTGAGCAGATCCCTGACTTGACTGCCAGTTTTTTCTTGGGTTTCAAGGTCTGTTTTTGTTCCTGGAGAGCGTTAGAGGAGGTGAAAGACCACCTGGAATGAAATTATGATAAGACGATTACAAAACATGAAAACTGGGATGATTGTGTGTTGGTTAGCCGAATTTTACAAAGATTATTTAAGTGAAATTTGGTGGAAATTCAGTCCAAGGAACAAGTGATAAGGTTTTAGTTTGAATACTTTTTTGTTTACTAATTATTAACTTGGCATTTACTCTCCATTTAGCTTGGTGAGATCACCAAGCTGTTCACTGTTTTTTGGGTCACACTTGAAAAACTTTCTTTCCATGAAAACTCTGGTGCAGTTTAGTTGAAGTTTAATTCGTCTTCCCATGTTATTGCACTGTAGAATATGCCGTCATCTTCCTCTGATTGCGCCTGCCTTTTGTTAACATCCAAATTCAAATACAGATTTGATTAATGCTCACATGATAATTATCATGTCCTTGTTTGCATATAGCCACAAGGGTTTACCCGTGTTTGCAAGCCAAATATTTCTGACCG
This sequence comes from Larimichthys crocea, assembly GCF_000972845.2. Taxonomy (NCBI): domain Eukaryota; kingdom Metazoa; phylum Chordata; class Actinopteri; family Sciaenidae; genus Larimichthys; species Larimichthys crocea. The sequence goes on from NC_040018.1 coordinate 5,690,749, forward strand.
CACAGACTGTACACATGTTCACATACTCAGACACGGCAGATCAAAAGAGCCGTGTATATAAGGGCAGACAATATTCCTTATTGTCGGTGTCAACAAAATCAACGCGTGAGGCTGTTTCTCAATACTTTCTCACTTCCAGCAGCAAGTCTGTGGCAATTAATCACAAGAATACCTATTATCTTTAAATGAATCACAAATCTATTTTTTTTTTTTTAAGGCTTTATAATTTTCCTGAATCAGGACTACAACAATGTGTACACACATTACAACACAAAGTACAAAAAGGCTACATAAAGTGCAGTACATTCAGACTAGGGATGACATTTACAGATGTTACATATGGTTACTGTATATACAGTGTGACTACTAGAGTGGGTGAATAAAGAGTACTTGGTGATGTTTCCCCTTGGGTCAATTTACGTAGCATTGATGAACTCTCAAGTTAAACCTCTAGGGTCTAGCTATGGCTTTTGCAATGTGGGCGATTGCTCAGACCCGAGAGGGTTAAGAGGACCAATTAGAACAGTTGTTTTATTAGCAGTTAGACTGTAAATTGCAGAACCAACTGAAACCCCTCGACTTAACCAAGCCCACAACAGAAACTAGCCAGTGTTTAAGCTCTCTCTAAGGTAAAAACTAGATTTTAATAAGTCTTTATGTCAACAAAACTGTCCCATAAATTACTTACCTGTCAGTCAATGACTAGTAATGTTTGCCACCCATTGGCTTTTTATAATAAGTCAACTGAACCATATTTTGGCCTAAACTGGGACTGAAACTAAAAGTTACCAATTGATCTTCATTGTCTTTATAACTATAGCCCAGCAGAACAGAAATACAGTGAAGTAGAGAAGCAGAGTCAGACCATGTTGCGTCATTATAGTGATGAATAAATACCAAAGATTCAAGATACAAATGATGTTGCAATAGTTGTTGTTTTGTGTGTTTGTGTGTGTGTGTGTGTGTGTGTGTGTGTATGTGGTGATTCATTGAAACAGGCTGGCCCAAGAAGACAGGATGATGATTGAGTCATGGCTGCAGAGTGTTTACAGCTTTTCAGCACAGCTCTGCGTACCTATAAAACCCTTTTTATCATTTTATGAGCTCTATAAAAAAGAACACACACAGCGATACACTGTTTTCTCTATATATTTTTTTATTCTCAGCATCTCGGCCCAAAATTGTACACAAACCTTTTCAGCATAATGATAATGAGCCCGTAACTGCTCCAACTGTTTCTTTTCACCAGAGCTCTGGATCTTTGGGTTGGGCTCAACTTCTTCAGAGTTGTTCAGTTGACTGGATGCTCGCTTCCCACCCTCTGTCATAGTGGGATGATAGAATAAATACAGAAGGAGCTTCAGTTGCTGTCTCTGAGATGAAGAGTCTGGGGACAACAAAGCCACTTTCCTCTTCTGACTGAACAAATCTAATCATGCTCTTATTCTGCCGCTTCCTGTCTCTTCATCTCTGAAAGACGGGCTGTATTCAGAGACGAATGCAGCTCCCAAGTTGCACACACGCTTGTGACAATTAGGTTTTGTTTTCTGTTTGTTTGGTTGGCTGTTGTTTGTACAACCTCAGCATTATTTTTATAGTTTTTACAACCTATGATTGTGTTTGTTCGCCTTTTGCGCCCACACATGTAGGCCATTTCTTGTGTGTACTACACTTCTGGTTGCTATTAAATGTTTGTTGATATTGCTATTAATTAGATTTGTTCATGCTTATGTCTTAGAGGAAACATTTCTTAAACAACAGCACAGACGTCATAGTTATGATGTCAGGACTGGGTGATTGGTAGTACAAACACACAACTTTCTCACTTTTGTTAGATGTTGTCTATTTCCATGAGCGTTCTGTTGTTGTGCTGTCATAGTACATGTTTCAGGAGGTCTGAGGTTGTGTTTTTCACAGTGGAAAGAGTCTTAGTACAACAATTTACATTTGGCAACGATGCTCTTCGTCATCTCTCCTCCCGACAAAATCAAAGTAACTAATGGGAATAATTCCAGGCACTGAATGTGATCGTTTCCATCTTGTAAGGCAGTCTGCTGCTTTGTGATGTGCACATGTGACGATTAAGAAAATGAATCCAGGGATGTGATTAGACTGCTGGATTTCAAATCAGTACAGAAGTGACAACAAAAGTAAGTATGTCATTTGCTAAACTTCTTGTGACTGGTGTTATACCTGGCACGTTCAGGAATATAACAAGGAGTGAGATCCATACAGCGACCATTGGAGTAAACAGAAAAAAATCAGTACAAATCAATGTAAGCAAAGTGTACCGAGTTAAATCAGCAAGCAGTAGTGAGAACTGTAGGCACCAACTTAAACTTGCTAGCCAGCTTTAAATCACCCAGCTTATAAAGGAAGAAGACATCAGGAAGACCTGAGGAGACAGAGCCAACACGACACAACACACAGTCTTAAGGCCGTCACACTGGGGAATGTACTATTACTGTAATGAGTTACTAGTAGTATGTTATAATGCTGCTAATCATTAGTTACTTTCATACCATGATGAGTCATTTTTCTATTCATTTCACCATCATCTGTCTGAAGGAACAGATCATGGCAAAATGACATTTTCAGAAGGCTCATTGTGTTCCTGTCAACACTGCTATGCAAATCCTGCAAACCCCCGCAACATCATGCAGTTTCAAAAACACTTGTTTTTTTGTTTTTTTTCATGGTTGAAGACACCAGAGCCCAGAACCAGTTAACAAACCAGTATCACAAAGGTGCATTGTGATCATAAAAAAAACACCTTTTGAAACCTCCGCCATCCGACACAGATACATTCCTTCTGTGTGAGTGCTTGGGTGTTGATGTGTCGTTGATCTGCACCAGAAGTTCCTCGCATTACGTTAGCCGCGGCCTGTTGCGATCAGAAGTAACGACAGCTGTCTCTCATTTGCCCTTGCCTCACCTCTCAGCTCCCAGATGGTGGTGATATGATGGTTCCCCCGCACCCTTCTGATCAGAACCACCCAGCACGCCTGAGAGCAACCTGATCTCCAGCTGTAGATCCAAGGAAAGAAACCGAGCTCGGCACGCAAGTCTTGCAGACAGATAGAGAGAGACGTTGAGGCACATAGTCAAACAGAGGAAGCTTTTTTGAATCTATAAACACATTGGGTGTTATTACACCTCACAATGACAGTGAGGAATCAGAGCAACATTCCCTGAGGCACAAACAAGGCAGTTACCAATGAGGTCATTTTACAAATGAACTGTGTCAACAAAAGCAACTTTGATTTGACTCGTGTTAACACATGTATGTCATAAATTCCTTTCCACAACTACACCAATTTGGCTTTGTTATTATCTTTTTTTGCTTCCATAACGCACTTCTTGGTCAGGAACTGAGTTACTCAAGGTCATTATACTCTCGCTGTACTGTAAAGATGGAAAAATCTTGGCAGGGTTTCCTATGAGGAGCCTTTTTCTCGCTACTATTTGACCGTGAGTCATCAGACTGGAGAAAGCCAGCTTTAAATCACAGCTGACAGGGAGGTAATCAGCTTTACTGGAGCCTGATGTTCTTCAAAGGCCCCCATGTTCATTTTTAGCTACACGTCGTTTTGGGAGTTCATGATGTCATCTTGGCGTTGGCTTTCAAGGCTGCTCTTTTGAATCCCTTAGTTCCCTTTTTAAAACCTGCCATTAGCCAACCAGGAAGTCGGGAAAATAAACCGGTGATTCAACACCCCCTATCCCAATGCGTTCATTTATGTTCCACTGCTCGAAGGAAGATGATACTTCCTGGAGTTGTGAGTGTGTGTGTTTGTGTGTGTGAGTATAAGAGAGGGAGAGCAGATACCAAGCAAAGCCAGACTGAGCATCAGCAGCGAGAGGGGACAGAGAAAAACAAACCAAGCCGAGATGGATTTTCAGCTGAATACAGCAGAGAAGTTTTGTTTAAAGACTGAGGACGTAAAAATGACTGAGCTCATTCTGAATATATGTATGAGGGAAGAAGAAGAAATTTCTCCCGTGCTCTTTGGTAAGACTGAAAGAAAAATAATCTGGAAAACTATTTGACTATTTGATTTTGATTTGATGTGATATAGATGATACAAATAAATGATTAAGTCATTTATAGTTCCAGTATATCCGACCAAAGAAGAACGTGCAACAAGGTGTATCAAGAAACTTGTCACCTTTTGGCGTAAATCACCATTTTGAATCCATAATGGGTCACTTGCGTGATTATTATAGATGAAATTGGTGGTGTGGGGTCCATTCAGGAGCTGCACTGTGTCATAAGGGCCAGGGCGAAGGTGTCAGGGGACGATTGCAACACACACCCTTTATCTTGTAACACAGAACTGTTGCCATTAGTTAGATCAGTTAGCGGTCCAGTAGTCCAGCGTTCCCAGTGGACTTACTCAGAGTATGAAAACTGAGTTTTCAGGCTGGGGCAAGGGATCACACTCTGGAGCCTCCCATGAGTGTGATCCCTTGCTCCAGGATATAGCTGGACCAGGATCAAACACAGCCTCTGAGCCAGTCCCAAGGTGATTTACAGCAGTGAAGACACAGTAGGTTCAGTTGGGAGTATCGTTATGTATCCGACCCTTGATGGTGTTGCACTTAAATTTGTCTTGACCCACATTGTTCGGAAAAGACACAAAGCCAAAGAACTTTTGGATTACTAACTGTAATTTCATTACCAATTTTCCTTGTTTTCTTGTAAAAGATTTCAGTTACATAACATACAGTGTATGACCATGGCGTGCAGTTGAAAGGTCCGAAAAAACCTTTTTAAGTTAACTTGTAACATTAGATTCAGATTATTTTCTCAATGAAATACTGATCCCAGGGTCATAAATGAATCCCCATGCTCGGTTTTTATTGAGGCAATTTCATGGTGGTTTTTTATATGGATAATTTTACAGTGGTGGCAGCACTCTCAAGGACATATAACTCAGAAGAGATAAAAATCAAACCATCTGCATTGACATTGATACCACTCAAAGTAAGTAAGAACACGTGTTTGTTGAACTGAACCTTTAATGCACCTGAATTTATTCACCTATACCTCTCCTTCAATGACTCAGAGGCTGCTGGTGCTGCTGCTGGATTTCCATCTGTGTCTGCTCATATCTCCAACAAATGCGTCATACTGATTGGTTAATGATGACTGATGGTTGCTGTGCGGGAGTCTTGAGACGAGTTTAGGGTCAGAGTTGCTCCTCTTGTATATTGTGAAGCTGAAGTACACAGTGTAATCCATCACTTTACTCTGGATTGAATCACGTGTTTGCCAAGGTCCGGCCACAAGTTATAGAAAGACAATAAATCTCATTGTGTTCCTAAACATTCTTTCCTGGGGGCTAAGAGAGGTGGAAACTTTTCTCTGGTGTAGTCTGAACACACAATCAGGTGAAAGAAAAAGAAGAACACTGGTTTTGTATTTTTTCCACATTAAATTTCCCATCCATCACTAAGCAACAGAGAAATACTGTAATTGAACATCTGTTTCGGGTTTGGCACTACTTGAAAACAGAGACAAGTTAGATACTGGAGGGTTTTAGACGCACAAAGAGATAAAACAGATGATCCAATTTACTCTAAATTAGCATCTTTCTGTGGCCTGAAGAATAAGTTTCAAGTCTCTTTAGAGGAGAGAACTTATTTGACGTATACAGGTTCATTAAACCTACAGCAGCTAAAGCTCCTTTGCAACACTAATGCCACTTTTTGCACAGTTCAGAATGAGCTCAACGTTTAAGCCAACATATTACAGCTACTTCAAAGTCAAAATGAGCGTATTTAATGCGAAAGGGTGATGAACCCACGAAGACACTGCAGTTACTCTTAGCTCTGTGGAGCTTTCTTGCAGCATAGTTTTGGTTTTATGGTCCGTAACTCTAATAACTGGTCAACATATTGAAGCGTTTAGAAGCTAATGAGGCAGATAATTCTCTCAGGAGTCGGAGGAGACCAAACTGGAGATAAAAGCGGAGTGAATATTGGACTTTTTTTCCACTAATTTAAGTGGTCAAAAAGAATTCAGTTAATACAGGTTTGAGGTGCTTAGAAATCTGCAAAATCTACAATTCCATACAACTGAGCAACACACAACACCCAGCCAAGAAGGCTCATGTGATGTAATCGCTATGACATAGTTTTCTGAACACAAATACATTTTGAAACAAACACAGTCCCAACATTAATTTTTTATCATCAACATGATAAAAGACATGCTTTCTACATTTGTTCCCCAACTGAAGTATGATTAAACTGTTCACTGGCAACTAAAGCACTTTCAGTTAAGGTTAGGAAAAGGTTGTCGTCTCGGTTAAGTGTAAAAAGAAGTGAACAGTGACACAAGACAAGATGTAAATGGACTTCATAAATAGACAGCATTTAAGGCTGCTGCACCTTCATCATTTTCAATGAAAAAATGACAGCGGCTGTGCCGCCAAGGTTGGAGGTGGACAAAGAGAAACGGTACAGCAACTGATTTTACTGGTGTTTGGCAAAATTTAGGGGGATCTATTAACAGAACAGATCTCCCTAAATTGAATATAACAGGTATCATGAGTATACATTTATTAGATTACCCTTTTGTATCCACAGAGGGAGCGGGGTCTTCCATAGTCACATTTATATAGTAAAACAAACAGATAAACCAAAAACTAGCTCTCAAGAAGGCTTTTTACATGGGGTACGAGGGGTATTCAGACGGTTATAATATGCAACCTGCCGGCATGAACCGTGGCGGCAGAGACGGGCTGCTGGGTGGCAGCCGCTCACCGTCTTAAAGCAGTTTTATGTAGCTCTTTTTTAACCAAGTATCAAACACACACCCACAGTGACGGCAGGGAGTTACTGTGCTAGGCGCTGGCCTGTACATTGAGAGTGATTGGGGTTAAGTGTCACACTCGGACAAAGGAGCGAAACCACCAGCCGAGTGTTTAGCAAATGACACCACCTGCTGAGTCACAGCCAGTGTTCAGTTGTTCAATATTTGATCAAAATCACGGTCTTGTACTTTAACCAAAATGGTTTTGTAAGCAAACCTCAGTCCTGCACCAACCACCTCCTTACCTTACTGTGTACAAGAATGCAGTACTTCAACGTGTACTTTATGTAACAGTAAAAAACATCGCCCATGAACGCAGTCCACCAAGTAATTACTTAATAGGTAAAACCATTTAGTAGCCTACGTAAATGCCCATAAAAGCTTTTCAAGAGTTTTTATTAGAACAGGATAAGCTTGCAAGACCAGAGGCACAATAAGAGATCCATAATTTCATAATCAAAACATCATCTCAGTACTGCAGACAAAGCATTGTTTTTATTCTTTTGCTATTAGATGACGCAAAAAAATAAAAGCTGGCCTGTACTTTCTTTTCTCTCGTCTTGAACACTTGAAATGCAGTTTTCACTGGTCTAATAAAAGAAGACAATGGACAAAGCACAGCTTGTGCCAAATGCCTCTGCCAGAGTGCTGACGAGGACAAAAAACAATGAACACATCACACCTGTCTTGGCCAACTCTCTGGCTTCCTTTTTTTTTAGGCATTGATTTTAACACCCTGGAACTTGTTTTTTAAAAGCCTTTCCATAGCTCGCCAAACAACATATCAGATTGCCTAAAGGATCAGACTCCTGTTCACAGTTTGAGATCAACAAACAAGAGTCCTCTTTGTTTTCCATCAATGAATTATAGTGAAGTTAGTAGAGAAGCTTCCTGATCCGGCTAACAGTCAATTCACAGTCATTTCCTGCGGCTTAAAATTTCACTTTGATTACATAGGTTTTGATTTACTGCTTCTTTTTTTTATTTCTTTGCTTTTAAATCATTTGTACGTCTGTTTTTATTTCCTTCTATTTTCTGAAAGCTCTTCAGTCTGTGCCCCGTTTTTTATTGTTTATAGCTTCCTGGGATTTGACTGATTTATTTGGAACATTTTGAGTAGCATGAAATGAAAGAATGAAAGATCCAATAAATTAATTAGACTGATTGAAAACATTGAATGGGAACACACGCACGGCTGAATACAGAGTGCTGACTAGAAAAGTCTTTCATCAGTTTAAGAGATTTGATAGAGAGTTTTGGATTGAAATTGATCAATAACTCGGTCAACCTCTATAGATGTAGTACTATGATGATTTTGTGGCCAAAGGAAAATGGAAATCTCAGTGCAGCCAATTCTAAGTAAGAAAAGAACAAAAGTCAATAACAGTTTGGTGCCTACATTTCTTGACTTCAGCTCTTTGGTTGCATGTATTCGAAATCTGCAATTGTCTTCTTTTATTTTTTGCTTTAATTTTGTGCAACTTCATAGAAGATGTGTCGCTTAAAACATAACGTCTGCAACACCATTGTTTTCCTGCAGTCCAACGCACATCGTATACACATATCATATACATTAGATACATGGAGCCATATGCCTATGACTATATCATCACCACGACCATTTGTCAGATAAAAGTCTAATACATGTACTGTTGTACCTGTAATACCTGTAATGTTTCTTAAACTCTCTGTTACTCTCTGGTGCTGAAGTCACAGACAATTATCATCCAAATCTACTGAGCTTTTTAGCCTCTTTAACCTCATCAAAGTAGCGCTAAAAGCAGAATGAAAAGTGGGTTAGTGGGTTCGCTTGCGGGCTTAAAGTAGCCTAAATCGACACAAATCTCTCAAGGCAAGTGAACAATATGTGCCTTTTGACCATCATGACAGTGCTAACCTACAGAGAATGAAGTGCTGAAGAGTCCAAAGTTGAGAAAGCTATTGTAGTTCATTAACTAGATGATGGATATGGAAGCGTATTGCATTCACTTGAAGTAAAAAGTCACATTTTCCTGAAGGAAGGAGGTCGCTGGAGGCTGTTTCATGGCTGATGAGCCAGCATTTCGGCTGCACAATGGCCACAGGAGATGCCCACACCAGTTCTAGGCGAAGATTGTAATTCCAATAGAAGTGCCATGGCACGTTTCGACATCATTCACATCCCAGAAGTGGCTCCTGTGCAGCTCCAAGGAGAATACATGGTTGTTCTATTTTTAATGCCATGACCATCTGTATCAAGCAGCACATAACAGATCAGGGTGACAGAAATCAGACAGAAACAATGAGAATCCGGTCAATTTTAAAAATAAAACTGACTCCTGATCGTAAAAATGGTCACAAGGGAAACAAATATAGAAAGAAAATATATAAACCAAGGAAAAATGGTCAAATCTGAGAGGAAAACTTGCTTAATTGGTGTGCACAAACTGCCATGGAAAGTGGAAAGAGGCAGCTAAAAATGAAAAAAAAAAACAAAAAAAACAATGCACCAGATTCCTTTTAAGTGAAGCATAGAAGATGCCTCTGGGAATTCTGCACCTGAGCATGCGGAGTGCGATGGTGATGATGATGAGGGGAAACAGGCAGGTCAAACCTCAATGGAGACCTGCTTACCTCTGGGATCGCCGGACTGGACTCTGCTGTTTGGCGTGTCAATCAAGACACTTAGCCTCAGGCTAAACACACACATTTACAGCACACACTACACTTAAGCGCCCCGTTGCAGCATCTTAAATGAAACAGCCAGTGGTGCTGAGACACTGTAAACGAAAAAAACACATTTCTAATGCAAGAGGCTGAAATCCAGCTGGACATCAAAGACGGTGACGAGCAAAGCACAGTGCGGAGGTGACTATATGGAGATGAATACACTTAATGAAATTCATAATGCTTGATGCGTTTTTGCTGTTGTTGTAGACAGAGCTGTTTTTCTGCAATAGCGACAAAACTTCTGTTTGCTCTGGTTCCGTCAATAGAGACAAGTCCACCACCACTGAAGTGGCAGCCACTTGGCAAGAAACAGTGGCTGTAATGGGCCTAACCTCAGTGACTCCATCGAGGGAGACTGACAGGGTGGGCATCACTTAAATCAGGGCCAGTGTGAGGGTAGAAGAAGACTTCAGTCATCCCTACATTGACCACAGGAATGTCAGCCATACCTCTGACGATCTGGACAAGACATGGAGATGCCAGCATCCCAGCTGGTGGACCAGACTCTGAGGGCTCAACAAGCAGCCTGAGGAAAAGTTAAAGCCAGGTGCTAGCAAACCAGAACTACTGCAAGGGGACTGATGCTGAAATGAGGGCCTCTGCAAAGAAGCCACCATGCGGGGGAGTTGGTTTTGGTGAGGCTCTTCCAGGAAATCGGCTGAAAAACTCAGCTAACATTAGCTCATTCACCGCATGGCATTGGCTGCCATGCAAGGTGCCAACAGTTCCTTGGAGCTAAACATTCATACACATTTACAAACCGATGGTGCAATGTCCAGTAGCAACTTGGGGTTCAGTATCTTGCCCAAGACACACTTCGACATGCAGACTGGAGGAGTCAGGGATCGGACCACTGATCATCTGATTAGTGGACGATCCGCACTATCTCCTGAGCCAGAGCCGCCCTATCAAAGAGTTGATGATGTGCAAATTAATACCGTAATCTCTTATTTTATGCAAGAGAAGTTATACAGTGGGGCTTTATATTCAATAAATAATGTTTTATTTCTGTCTTTACTACAAAGAGCAGCTGTCTTCTTTGTACATTACCTTTGATGATTGGTTCTAAAAGAATAATGTGTAACTTATTATCTAGAATTATCTTTAAATTCAAACAGCTCCATTTTTTTTTAACTAGTCGTGCAGCCCCAACAGCTTGTATGGTTCCTAAGAGGCAAAATCCAGGGCAAAAAAAAAAAAAAAGTCAGCAAATTACTCACTTCTGCTTGTAAAGCTTAATTGCTGTGCACGCGCCATAATAACCGAGGGCAACTCAGATGAGAGTATCAGCGTTTTTTTATCAGCTTACACTCTCACTCTCTTGTCTCATCTTGCATATGGTAGCTGATCTGTCAGAGAACAACAATGTGCAGAGAGGCTTTGGTGAGAAAATGTACCTGGAACAATAGAAGTGAGGGGGACAAAAATGGAAAATATGCACATGCATGAATGTTGGAAAACACCGCGTCATCAAGATGCAGTGTTTATACGCGACAGCAGACTTGGTGAATAAGTCTTTATGGCACCGTTAGTTGTGAAATATCTAAGTTCTGATGTCATATACTGTGAACGGCACTCATGAATCAATCTTAATTCCTCTTATAGACTAATATGGCCGTTGACTTTGCTGAATAGGTCTTGTACATCAACCACAGGTGGCTGTAAGAGAGCGATCAGAAGCAGAGGGGTGAGAAGTGACAGGCAGGAAAAAGGTGACAAGGGTGACGAGGGTGTGTAACCACAGGAGGAAACCCAGTCTGTTTACCCAAGTGAAATTTTAATTTGAGCAGCGGGCTCCAACCTCGTTTTTTTTCAGTCGTTTTTTTTTTTCACCTCTTGAAATTGGGCTCGGGATGTTAAGACAACATTGACTTTGGCACTGGGGGCAGCAACTGGGGGAAGTGACGGGACTCTTAAAGAAGTTTCCTCCCCTTCCACCTCTCTCCCTGACTGCGCTCTGATCAACATCACATCGCACTCGACATTCACAACAACCAGACGCGCGCGCCTCGTGTAACTGACGTCTCTCCGTGCCGCGCTGATGAGGTCACAGTCTCCTGCAGAGGTCAGATCATCGCCTGTGGAAAATCACACTGGCTAACACATCCCTGAAACACTTCTGTCGCCACATAACTGCATGTAACAATAATTTTAACATATTGTCATACTCTGTTTTAATGCAACACATTTCCCAGTTGTGAAATAAAATAACCTACAGTGCTGTTGATGTAATAAACTATTAAGAGCTCACATTACTTGGGAAGTTAAAAATTTATATTAGGATCTTCTATTTATGGTCGTTAATACAGTACGTGTTTAATGGGTGACAGTTGTAATTTATCATCTTTAGGAAGTGCTACTGCAACTGCATGCAACCCTCAATACCACCACACACCTAATACAATCTAATAATTGCATTAAAAGTTTTTCAGGTCCAGTGAGTGAGATCTGGGAGTATTTATTGGCAGGAATGGAATACAGTATTAATTAGTATGTTTTCACAAGTGTATAATCGCCTGAAAATAAGAGTCCTTGCGTTTTTGTTGCCTTTCAATGAGACCTACAGTGAGAGCAGCTCCTCTTCCATGGAGTCCACCATGCTGACATTTTTCTACAGAAGCCCAGAACAGACTAAACAAACCCTGATCCAGATAGGACCTTTTTAATGTTTAATGTTTGGCAGCCTGAGTTTTTCTTACATGCTTGGAAGGAGAGTGATGAGGCGTCCAAGAGTATTCATTTGGTTGCAATCTGTAACATCACGGCTAGGTGCCACTAAGTCCTACACACTGGACCTTTAAGATGCATTTAAAATTAAATTAAAAAGCAAATTTTTAGTACAACAGCCAAAAAATGCAAATATAGTGGGCCTAGGCGCTCCTGCTAGAGGGATGTGGATCAGCTTCAGCAGACCATGCATATATTATCCGGATGTGTCCTTGTACTAAGTCTTTCTGGAAAGAAGTGAGCCATTTAGTCTCAGAGATCCTGGATCTGAGAATTGACTTCTCTTTTACCTTGATGTACCTTAGAAATATCCCTCATACCTCTTGAAGATCTCTGTGTTACAAAATGCTGGCTCCAGAGGAAACCCACCACTACTACCTTTCTTATTAGCATAATGAACTCTATTCGCACTGTGGAGAAAACAGAAGGGGGATATGTACTGGGGGAAATGGGATTGTTAGAACCATGTAGACCTCATCTTTTCTGTGTTCACATAAGAAGTATTAAGGACACATTTAAACGGTTGTTAGTGGCTTGTATTGATTACATGAGGAATGGAAAATAGAAAATTGACAACATTAAAGGTCTGGAATTGCACCAGATTTTGTTTTAATGGTAACATTTTCTTTTTTAGTTTTGTTGTTGTTACATAACAAACTGCAGGAAATGTACCACATCTGAAATTGTTCTTTGTTAGAACCTCTAACTAAATTCATATTCACTCAAGTCAGGTTTGCAGCACTGGAGCTGGAGAAGTTCCACAAAGCACTTGATGAGTAACACTGACTGAAAACATCTTGTTTTTGCTGACCTCTGATGGTTTAACATCTATACTTGCAGCAGTAATGTAAAAGCGGGTGTAGGTACACTGTGACATCACTGTTGGGGGGGCGTGGTTATAAGTGCAACAGAGCAAAAAACATCTGATCTCACCCAGCAGCCGGGTGCTGTCAGAGGTGAAACGTGCTTGAAACCAAAGAGGGCAGTGACAGACTGATTTTTAGCCTGGTGATCTACCAGGCACCTGACAGTCAGTCAGCAGCCAGAGAAGGATCAAATCCACATCTGACACACAACACCATCTTTCCACTGAGACAACTACTTGGCTTTAATTCCATTCTTAGATCATGCTAACACCTGAATAAGTTCCATTTGTGGTTTAAACTCTGTAAAGTGGACTTTTGACATTATTAAGCAACTTAAGCAGCTCATTTACTCAAGCGCTGACACGCAACTTAATCACACAGTGTTTATGTATTTATAGTTCAGCCAAAGTACGTGCCGTTGCTATGGCAACCCGGGGCCAAGTTTGTCTGTTATTTTTGGGTGATGAAATGTTATATTTAACTTTAAGAGAGGAAGACAGGCGGCATAGAGAGAAAGAAGCTGGCACGTCTCCTTGCGGGAGAACAAAGGAGATCTGACGGAGCCTTCCTCACTTGACAGGCAGATGATGGAAACGGACGAAAAAAAAATGATTTCCGTTATCTCACGATGTCTGACAATCTGCTACATCGACATTTGTACGTGCATCAATCACTGCAGCACTGACACCGACCCGGCGGATTATTCAGATTGACTTCCCATCTTTTTTTATTTAGCTATGTGATGCGTTGCTGACATTTCCGTACTGAAAAATGCCACCAGAGGAAACCTCATTTTATGTACAGAATCAATAGGGTTGATCCTCAGGGGAGCATGAATTGCAATATTTCCCACGTTGATATTTCAACTTATAATAAAATAAAATACAATACAATAAAATTAGATGGGGGGGGGTCACCACAGTGACTATGATCCATCCATCCGTCATGAATATCCGTCAGGCCAGTTTACTGTGTCGCCATTTCAGTTTCTTGTAGTTTTAATACCTTTGGGAGCAAAGGGAGACCTGTGGTCAGTGTGACGCCGTCATCCAGGCCAAACTACAGAGGACAAGCTGTTGAGTATCCATCTGTAGCGGCTCCTCCCCTGCTGAGAGTGAAGATTGAAGTTAAACTGTGCCCTGAACACAGAATAATCATCCTCTCTCTGTTTACAGCACCCAAGGGTGAGCTTTAATGAGGCTAACGGTGATATGACTAAACATCCTGCAGCATTCATCCGTCAGGATAGCAGCGGACCCTGAGGCTTTTGATGCCTGTCTGAGCAGCAGAAGAAGCAGAACCCTTCCCTCCCTCCCTCCCTCCCGTTCTTTGGAATGACTTCAACATGTCCTTGTTGAAGTGGAAATCTAAAATGTCACAGAGTGTGGTGCGCTAGCTTGAAAATGTCAGAGATACAGCGGCTTGTCGTACACAGATCTGCAAAAGGCTGGCGGGAGATTAAAGGAGAATCAAGAACAGTTTTGTCAGAAAGAAAGTTTAGGTGGTGCTGACATTTTTGGCTTTCAAAAAGCACTTTCTGGCTTCAGATCCATTTTAGTATAAAACGCCCTCGTCTGGCACAACATATTTTGTTCTGCAGCCGAAAATGCAAATGCAAAAACAAGTTTGCTATGTTTTTTTATGTCTCCGTCCAGCATGGTAATGATTTTTATTCTGTGTCTGCACTGCAGAAACATTAGCCATTCAAGTCCTCTCTATTGTGGAATTTAACACCGCTGTGAAGTGTGCTCATCAACGTCGCTGGATTCGACTACGGTAAATGGTGCCAGAAAGTTAATATTTATGCTGAAAGGCCAGCAATACACATCCGTGATGGAAAAAAGTATATAACTTGAAAAACACACAGATGAAAATATAGTTTGAAGTTAAAGGACTGCAATCAAAGTTTTATTTTATTGCACAAAATTTTCAAGGGAACAAAGATTAATTAAATGAAGGTCATAACTTAATGCTATTAACTCATGGGAATGAAGTAATTACATAATAAGACTAATAATAATAATTTGGATGGATGCGGATGAAAATAAGACACAGCTTTGTTATTTAAAGGTATTTTTCAGCAATTCATACATGAGCATGTGTTTCCCGATGACAGAAACATCCTGCTGTGTAAATTTTGGTACTACTCTGTCAAGGGCAGGCTAATGTACCTGGCTGATATTGGTCTTTCATTAAATGATGGGTGTTACTGTCTGGCTTACAAACACCTGCAATGAAATGTACTGTGAAATTCTGAACATAATTTCCAGAATCTTTGTCTGTATCAGCTTTCGATATCCCACGTTGAACCCTTAAATACACACATAGACACAAGTCTGTGTGTGTGTTTCCTTTTCAAAGTCTGAGCTGCCGTCCTTGCTGTCTCCTGCTGTTCCACAGTCGGCGTCCCTGACTCAAGGCTAATGCATGCTCAGTTTGTTGGGGGCGGAGCACTGAGGTGTGGTGGCCCCCTCCAAGGTGAGTCTACCTGAGTGAAGAGGACGACGAGAAAACTGTGGACACATCACAGCGCTGATGAATATGGATGCTCTGAGGCTGCATAAGCCGCTGTCCTGCTGCTATAAACCATCCTGTTACTAAAATTGATGGGCATGACGCAGTTTGCATGAAGGTCTGCTGGAAGTGAACATAATCAGGTGGATTATGTTGTGTATTATAATAGTGTATTATACATCAGGTTCATTGGTATGTTTAGGAGCACCTTAAAGAAACTTTATATCAAACTGAAATGTCTGCGAAGCTTCTTGGAATGTTTTAAAATCTGCCATATTTATGTGAACTTACAGTTGTCACAACTTTTATTTGATATACATTGCCAGGTGACATAGGTTTTATATAAATATGTACTTTTGATACTAACTAATATCGAGCATGGAAAAGTTTTATAAACTGATGTACCAGTCTGACCTGAGTACTGTTCACTGTAACTATCTAAATTAGCCTCATAAATCACTTGCCAACAGATGGCTCCATCTGTATAAACTCATTATTCAATAGAGGCCGAGGTTATCTCTTAGCTGTAATGTTTCGACTGTATCTGTTACACTCCCAGGTACAAACAAGTCCATAACTTCTGGACTTTTTAAAGACTTTTTTTTAAAACTTACATTTCATGAATTCATGCTCTGCTTTGTCTCATGGGGCAATTTTTAGTTTGTCCATTCTGGGCTACTGTAGAAACAAGGCATTACAACACGGTGGACTCCATAAAAGGACAGTTTGTAGATATAAGATGTTCATTATAAGGTGCCAAAAAACAGGAATTCTCATTTTCAGGTAATTTAATGAAAACATACATATAAATATTCCATTTCATTTTGTTCTATATTTATATTCTGTCAGGACCTTTAAATGATTTTTAATAATAACAAAAAAAATCATCTATATCCTCTGCATCCCTCTGTTATTGCAAGACTTCATTTGAAAATATAGGCTTCCATAAACCCATGAACCCTAGTTATCCTGTGCGTACAGCTGAAACATCTGTGTAGGTATGTCTTTATCTCCAGGTTCAGGTGGTTGACATTGAGGTGTTTATCTATATTACTATTATTGGATAAAGGGGGGGGTGGTATATTGCAGGACCCCCCCCCACACGCACACACACTCCCTGTCTACCCAGTCAGAACAGGTCATAATGGCTTCGTGGCTAAGCCACAGAGGCCCGGCTAAGGTAGAGGAAGTCTGTCTGAGCTGAAGTCTTCATCAAATTGAAGTTTCCATTTTCCTTCCCTCTGAAATCCCTAAAGCAGTGCCACGGTGGATCCATTTCACACCTGGAAATAGTTTCCTCAGCATGTGGGTTCACGGCGAGCTTACAGGCAGAAGGAGGAGGCACGGGACGTTTAAGCCTCCATCAAATAATGGCTTTGTAATTTCACAGCAAACGGCTGCGTCGAGCCAATCTCAGACGCCGCCTTTCTCTAATTTTATCTCCTCAGCTGCCTCTCCCTTTCCTTCTCTCTCTTCTTGTCTTCCTGTCTGTTTTCCCCCATGGACGGTGCCCCCTATCTCGCTCTGTTTCCCAAGCCGTCTATATCTCTGACAGCTACAGACTCTATTAGCTGTGATTGGTTACAGCTCACACCCATGAAATGAAATGATCCTCGGAAAAAAGAAAAGCACGGAATCTTGAACAACTCACATTAGGTGCAACGTGAAACCTGCATCTACTGTATCTGTAAATGTGGCATGTTACAGGTAAGTTATCTGTCGCTGTCACTTCAAAGGCTTAAATAAACACCTGTGCTATCTCACACCTGGCTGTCCAACTCTGCACCGCTCTTTGTTCAGTCAGACTGGGGACAGAAAGGAGGGGAATGTTCCCATCATAAGAGGTGGAATTTTTTCAAGGTGTTGTTTACAACTCCTCTGGTGCGGTTTGTAACTGTTGTCAGGCTGTTTTGGTTGAATTCTGCCCTCTACGGCATATGTGGAACCAGATACATGAACCAGAAACGCTCCACAGAATTCAGCCCTGCGTTAACAGGATGTGTTGGTGTTCCCTCAGAAACCGAGGATATGATCTCGGAAGTCCAGTTTGAGAAACACCATACGTTCCCAATATTAGATTTTGGGGCCAGCTGTGTCACTTTGTTGTGGCACTTTTCATGTGAACAACAGAGTGTAACATTAGCAATGTCCTCCAGGAGAGACTATCTGAAAACATGTGGCGTTATCCTCATATTTAAATGATATCCCATGTCCCCCTTCTATGACAACCAGCTTTTCCCTCAACCTTCAAGTGTGGCCATTTGGAACTACTATAAACAACACTGTTGAGACAGGATGTCCTACGAACTAGTTCTGTCTGAGCAGAACCAAAACCCTTACGGCTCGACCCTTACCAGGCATGGCTGTGGAGCGTTCTGGCTGCCCTGTGGCCACAGGAGCTGACTGATCCCATTCCAGACAATTATTGTGATTGCACCAGAAGAGGTTTGCCAAGGACAATGGCTGTTCTATATCTGATGGATCCCGCAACCAACCATGCCAAGCAGCACAAAGCAGATTGAGCTTGGTAGAAGTCAGACACAGAAACAGCATTGAGAATCTGGTTAGTTTTCAAAATAAAACAGATCGGAAAAACAGAAAAAAGTGAAACAATTTAAGTAGCCAACTTATTTATGGTAGAAACACATAAAGCAAGGAAAAATGACTAATTTCTGAGCAAGTTAATGAAGTCTGGCGGGCAAAACACTCCAACACTATGAACCCACATGGAGAACAGACCGAAACTGTTGCGACTGGTGGAATAAGTGTTAGATTGGATGCCAGCCCAATCTGACAGATGGCATTATTACACACTAAATTACTAGATATGTAAATCAATCCCACACATCCAATTAACAACGAGTAGGAGACTTCTTATCAGTTATAAGTCCCTGATTCTTTTCATTCATTGGCATGGAATAGTTTTTTGTAAAGAACTTTGGCAGGGAAGGACAGAGGAACAGATCTTGGAAGTTGTTGGAAGAGATTTTCTACATTCTCTGATTTTCTCCTCAGGAAATAGTGAGCAGAAGGCGTTGCAAAGATTGTCGCTACCCTGGTAAACCAACATACCCACTCCTCTGTTTGATCCAGCCAGGTAGTACATCCTGCATCATCTGCACAGGTCCAGTGTGGGTATGTTAGCAACAGAAAAAAAAAGGAAAAGGCAGCTTAAAAGTGACAGCAGGCTGAAAATATTTCAAAATGTGATTTTGACGTTGTTCAATGCCACTTAATGAACATACAAAGACAAACTGGAGGGAAATAATTACCTCAAGTTTCCGATTGAGCTCTGGAGTAGAAGTCAAGGTCTGATGTGTCACAAAAACAAACACACACAGGGCACACCTGTTCACGCATGGTTGCCGTGTATGTTGCTAAGCAGGCTAACAGCTATAAATAACACCTTTAGGCCTACATCTAGTTTTCTCTCAAATCTCGGAGTCAAACACAGTGACAAGGATGTGATCCCTCACCGGCTTCCCACCAGAAAACACGTTTACTTTTCTGCATGGCGTGTCATCAGTAGCAGCTTTTGAACATCGCTGAAGTGGATTTTCCCTTTGAGTCCTCCTTCTGCTATGACAGACATTTTCAGAGGTGTGAAAAATTTACCATAATTAAACACTTCATAGAAATTTAGTGTCACAGCAAAGAGATGTTCTTAGTTTTCTTACATGCTGCTGTGTGTGAGCGAGTGTGAGAGCATGTAATTCATGGACTACTGAGGGTGGAGCACGTGGGAGATTTAGTGATGATTTAGTGCGAGCAGTCATAGTGCTGAGAAGTGGAAATGTTTTCCTAAGGCTCACGGCACTTAACAGCCGTGGGTTACAATCACAAATACATACACTCCCTCTTACACACACACACACACACATATATAAACACACCTGACTTTCCCACCCGCTGGAGAGCAGCAATAATGAAGTGCAGACTGAAAAGCATTTGATGTAAGAACCTGGCAATTATATGCATTCATCCAGACAAACTGTACGTTTACTATCGCTTGTAGTGTAACTACACTGTATGCAGCTTTTCTAGCTGTGGGACATCATAAACAGATCACAGCATGCCTGGACTAAACACGACAGCACCAACAGTGATGACAAATATACTGAAGAGAAAGAGATGCTTAACTTTTCCACTGTCAACATCTTTTAGTGCCTTCTTCTGTGTTCGTCCACCTCCCTCTGGAACGCAGCTCCTGGGCACTTCCACCTGTAATCATCTTTCATCGCCGTAAAACAGTGCTAAAGGCCTTACCGGCCTCATGAGGGGAAAATCCACCATAAAACACTAATGCCAAGAGCTAATATTGAGTTTGATCAGAGTGTTTTTCAATCAGATGTTAGGATGTGGGGTTGAAATGTCTCTTGAGTCTTGAGATGCCATTTTTCAGCAACATTCCACAGCGGCAAGTTGAATTTTTATATGAACAATGTGACAGGAGAGGTAAAGAAGCAGCTTGTACGGTGGACCAACACCAAAAAATAGTAATAATAATAATAAAAAGACTAAATTAAATAAGAGAAATGGTAAAATATATTAATAATACACTAATTAGATTAAATAAAACATGCCATTTGGTTTTCTCTGAATCCTCCAAACTTCCAATTTCTGCCTTTTCCAAAAATGAGTTGCACCAACATTGAACTTACATAACTAATCGGCTGTTTCCGACAGTCTCTTCATCACTCTCATGGCTGTATAATTCATCTATGGCTGATCTAATCTTGCATTGATAGATGAAACAAACAGACATCTCACACTTCCATCATGTTTTCTGCATTGTTTGACACTAGTTGACGTTCAACTGGCACTCTTTTTTCTTAAGATATATTTTTGGGCCTTTTTCAAGCTTTTTTTTTTTGACAGAGACAGCTAAAGAGTGACAGGAATGTGGGGAGAGAGATGGGGAAGTATTTGAACATTGGGCCGCTGCTCAGCTTTCGTACATGGAGCGGATGCTCTACCAACTGAGCCAAGACAAACCCCAACTGGCGCTCTTTTAATTGCATCACCTTGTTGCACCCTTTTCTTCTGGTTTTCTGATGAATTGACGCCACCTACTCCTCGTGAGGAACCAACTCTGATCTCGGTCTTGGACGGAAACAAGCATTCAGTTTTTGTTTTGTTTTTTTGCAAAATTACTGAGAATTTGTTCAAGTGGATGGAAACACGGCTAGTATAAAAAATACAGATCAGCACGTAGGCTTGGTGGCTGAACAAGCTAGCTATGCAAGTATTACGCACACAGTCTGTGACTCTACTTCAGTCAGTTCCGCTAATGAGGAGTTTGTTTGTAGCTGGTTTTACTTGTTACCAAAAACAAAACATAAAATATAAAGTATCATTTAGGTTATTGAAGTGGTGTGAGTACAACGTTAGCAATGGTGGCAATTATGGTAAGCCATCTTGGAATGATGCATGAACACAAGTTGGAATAACATGAGGCTTGGACAACCAGAGTCAGTAGTCAGAAGCAGGTCACCCAACTTTTTGTAATGATGGTGGCTGTGTCCTGTGTGACTGAAAATAACAACTTCAAGATCAATCTGTCTCTGCGAATGGTAGCCATTGTTTCGTCTTCTGAGGTCCACATTTCAAGACATAAAACTTCAAAACAATTTGTCCCATTGAGATGATTTCCAATGCTGCTTTAAAATACAGCTTTCTTTTCCCTGAATTTGCAACTGGTAGTATCCCACAATCCATTGTGGTCCAGTCCTGCCTATGTTTAATGGTGCATTTAAGTGGTCCTTGAGAAATTGCAACGTTAGGAGACATCACGCAACCACATTATGTTTACCAGGTATTTGCCTTCAGGCGGTCATCAGTCACTTGTAAATACATCACATGAAATGGACCAATGAAAAGCCATTAGAGGATGTAAATAATGGAAGCCAGGCAATTTGTTTAGCCAGCACATGTTGTTAATTATTCCACTCACAGATACACTGACATTACAGTGGACACTGTATTTACCACTGATAACTTGGATAATTGGTTGTCAGATGTTGTGTGGAAGTAAAATGTTGTGCTGTAAATTCAGACTCTAACCCTCCCCTACTAAACCCTACTGGTCTTTTGACTCCCATGGACAAAGCTTCACTGTACTGTATATATTGAATCTATAGCTGTTGTTGGTGTAAAAAAAAATTATAGGAAGTATCAGACTGAGAGAAAGTAGGTTTACCAAAATTGTAAATTTCCACATAATCAGAAAAATACAAATCTTGGAATGCATTGGACAGATTAGATTCAACCGTATAATATGATCTGAGGGTGAAATTGGCTTCCTCAATATGGATACCTTAAAAAAAATTTAAAAAAAACTGATAGGTTTATACATCAATGGTTTGCCAGCTGGTGTGTAAAATTAACCTGAAAATGTTTTCCCATCATGAAATTTGTGTCTCTGTGTTATTTCTCAATCAAAATGCACAATGAGCGCAACCTCTTGGCGATTCCTGAATAATTTAGACTCAAAACTGGCTCATGCTTGCTTCTATCACCTCATCACAGATTCAGTCACGGAAACAGGTCAGCAACCCTCATCTATAATCCACAAAGAGGGTTCCCCCATCCATTAACACCCTCACTGCTGAATGCATTCAGGACTTAAAAACCCACACAAATTACTTGAGGGGGGGAGTATACATGTTTGTGAAGGAGGAGGTTGTTGTTGTTGGGGGATGTGATTAAGTTGGGATACATTCAAATGAGATGTCCCTATTTCTAAGCAGCACTGCAGGCACTTTTCATATATATCATATTTTAAGATCTATCCCATTACCCTGATCAACTTTGGCTAAATTCACTATAAAGCTTCTTCATTCTTGCTTGACTAGGGTGTAATTCAACACAGCAAACCACTTCATACTCAAAAATCAACCACCAAAACTCTCAAAACAGGAGGCCCAGTCCAGAAGCCCATTGCATCCACCAAAGAAAAACAATTTTTATTATGACTTATGAATAATGACTTCCATATCCTGTAATTATGACCTCTGGTATCTGACAGTTCAGAGAAAGACATCTTATGAGAAGCAAGATAAAGATCTCAGGATCTTAAAAGAAATCTCTTTTTCCCCCACAATATGAGATTTATCTCATCCTGGTCATGTAATTACGATTAAGATCCGCAATCATCATTAGTATATACAGAAATAATAAATACAAAGCTAATTCTGAAATGTGTTTTTTTTTTCTTTTGGTGAATGCAATACAGTTGCAGGTGAAACTGGATAAAACTTAAGAAGACTTTAAAACTAAAGTAATGATGTGCTATCAGCGGACTGATTAATTAATTAGCCAATTCACTGATCAAACAACCAATGACGTATGGCAAAAATTACAATGTAATCAGACAGAATTTGGGGACTTACTCACATGTACAGCAGGTTTGTATCATGAGAAAATGTTTTCATGTTCATCATGTTGACAGCGCTTTTGTTAAACAGGTTAAATGTAGTGCAGTAACAGAAGAGGCAATGAGACTGTCGGTCCTTTAGAAAGGGATTTCATCATACGGGGTGTTTCTGTTGGAGAAACAGTTAACCAATCAGCTAATTAAGAATTAAGAATGAAGATGCCATCTTCCTAAAAACCTACCAGGTTTGCTAAGTTCATCCATCCATCCATTTGCTGTAAGTGCTTGTCCTTATCAGGGTGGTGGGGGGCTGGAGTTTATGCCAGCTGACAGTGACCAAGAGAAAACACCCTGGACAAGCCTTCAGTTCATCACTGGGTTGGTACATAGAGACAAACAGCCATTCACGCTTACATTCACACCTACCGGCAATTCAGAGTCACCAATTAACCTTTTAACCTGTTAATGTCTTTGGACTGTGGGAGGAAGCCAGATCGCCTGGAGAGAACCCAAGCAGAAACTGGGAGAACGTGCCAACTCCTGGTAGTGAGAGTGCTGACCACTGCATCGCTGTGCCACACTTGTTGAAAGTCAACTTACAGAAATATTAACAACTCCTATATCAACATATCGGTTTGATAAATGTGAAAGACTGTGGCTTTCAAGTTAACTAAAAATGACATTGGCAAGCATTCATCACTCTGTTAGGGCAAAAACAAAACAAACGACCCCCCCTACCAACAGGAAATTGGCTAAGAAGAACACAATGTCAGCCTAGATGAATCATTTGAAAGAAACAGGAATTCAGTCTGATTACCAGGCTCAAGGTTATTATCATACAGAAAATGTTCAATCTAATTCAAAGAAGAGAAGCTCTTGTGGTGTATATGTGGTGTGCATGTAGGTTTGGGTGGAATATCGGGCTTGTTGAAGTGGACATTTCTACATGGAGTAATGAAAGGCTGTTCTTGTTCAAACATGGAAGCTGTTCTGTTTTTAGCAATAGAGTTGTACTGGATGTGGTTGCTGCTACATTGCACAGCTATAATAAGAATAGAGAAATTTGTTGAATGTTTCTGTTTACATAATCACTACCTTTCCTCCACATATACCTACTTTTTCTCCCTCTCTCACTCACAGAAAGAGAAAAGGAAAATGTTGTCTGACAGCATGAAATTCTAGGATTGTGACCTTGTTGATTCCTAGTAGTAGCATCAATACAAGACTAGTCCTGCTGGAGCTTTAGATGGTAAGTCAGGGGATCACCAAAATCATGTGGATTCATTATCTGGGGATCATGAATGTCTGTAGAAAAAATGTTATAGAAACCCATCCAACAGTTGTATCGACACTTCACTTTGTACCAAAGTGATTGATGAACCACTGCCATTATTAGAGCCACTCCTCCAGCGTGGCTTGAAACACAGGAAACCTTGCAAACCTGTGGTAAATCCTGCTTATCGCGAGGGAGGTACAAACCAGTGTGCGCTGCCACTAAATATTAACACTGAATTCAGCATAATTTGCCAATAACTGTCTTAAAGTAGTAGTGTTCAGGATTTACCAATGTAATTGGAGATTGCAACCCCCTCGCCTTGCCTTGTCCTTCCTATTTCATCTATGAAACAAGCAAAAAAAAAAACAAAAAAAAACATCAAAGGCCCTATTTGGAACCAGTGTTTAGTTTATTCATTATGTACTGTAGAAACATGAAGGTCTGATATGCTTTCAGCTACAGGAGGGCAGGGTGAGCCAAGGGGTATTCAGTTGGTCGTAACCTGCAACCTCACTGCTACATCCTGCAAAATCCAACGTACCGGACTTTTAATTAACACAATGTAGTCATGCCAATTCTGTCACACCGTTGCTCTAAGTTTGGCTCTTTAACAGAAACTTAATGGGAATAAGTCAGTTTGTTATACTGAGGATCCTCTTTAATTGTTTACAATATTCTCAAATGATGATCTGCAGAGGGATTTCACTGTGAACCTGCTGTCATAAGTTAAATTTTAAAACATTTAGAAACACATCAGCCTGGTTCAAAGCATATAAATAGGGTAGTTGGAGAAACGTTGACAAACCAGATGTTTCCAGATAGGGAGTGAGAGTGAGTATGTAATTTTCCTATTATAAAGAGATACCAAAATCAAAATGAAATAAAGTGGTAGCATGATTATTAGGGTAGACAATTATCAAAACCCCCATTATAACATCTGTGTTTTATGAAGAAGCACAAAGCAGCCTGGAGAGTTGTTCATTGAGACACACTGCAATTGTCATTGTAATAACCATGATGTACCATACGAAATCACATGCTGACATCCAGTAAAATGTTCTGTCAAAGATAATGGCTGTGAATGAGATCAAAGTCCATTTGATGTAATTTATTAACCTTTAATGTTCACAAAAAAGTGCATAATTGAACAGATCAAGGGATGATTACTTCTTGTTTCTTTGATGTGCCTCGCAGCTCACCTCACAATGTGGATTTATGAATCCTGAATACAGGGAGGGAGCCTAATATCTCGTTCTCTCTCTTTTACAACAGATCGCTCCGTTGAGGCAGGTTCAGACTCGGGTCTTTTGCAGCTTCTAGCAGAGCTGTCCCCAGTGTGTAGGACAATCAACGACTATTATGGGACTGCTGGCAGGAGAGAGTGTGTGAAAATTTGTGTGTATGTGTGTGTGAGTCGGGCGGGTGTGGGTGTGGGTGTGTGTGTGCGGTGTGGTAAAAGTTGCAATGTGAAATCCATCAGCAGTGGGAGAAAACTAGCCTGCAGGGCTTTTGAGGCTTTTGTGAGTTTCCACCTTCAGAAGAAAAAAAAAAAAAAAACTGGCAGCAGAAAACTTAATCCTACTCCTACAGGGCAAGAGGGGGCCCGACCAACAAGAAAGAAAGACAGAAGAGAGAAAGAAAAGAACAGAGCAAGTGAGGAAAGTGAGAATTTTTAATGTCAGGGCTTCTGTTTTCAGGAATACAGAGCTTAACAAATCAAGTATCACACATGATCAAAGTGCAAAAGATTTAAGGGTTTTTTGCCTTCCCATTTTGGCTTTGTGTTCAGAATTAACAAAGAAAATTTTTTGATAGTGAATAAAAAAAAACATTTATCAATGCGAAGGGACAAAAAGCATTGTAGGTCTGCTATAAATTTACAGTATGACTGTAGGTCAATCTGCTGCTCACCTGGTCTGGTTGGTCACTATTTTAGTCCAGACTGAAATATCGTCAACTGGTAGTTTAGAGATGTATCTTTAAGGATCTCTTCATGCCATCCTCGAGAAGAATATAGGAGATGTGAAATATGAAAACTGTCATTAGGTCAAAATTTTATTTTGTCCAATAACTTATTTATTTTTGGTTTATGACCAAATACCTGCAAAATGATTGGTATATTGGCAGTGCTTTGTGTTTAACAGGCCATAATAAGATAGTGGACATGGTCAACAACAACATTTTAGCATAGTGTTAATGCACATGTGAGCATTCACTCAAAGCACCATAGAGCTGCTAGTGTGTCTTACAGACTGGCTGTTATTCTACTTTTCAGGTTGAGCCTTCCCTGCAGGCTTGCTCTTCGTTTCAGATTTCCTGCATGACATTGATATGACACAGATACCTATGAAGTGCTAATGAAATGGCGGTGATTCACAGGCTTTGCCAAAAGACATGAGCGTTTGAACACATGTTTATACTGGCAGTGATCTGTAGTTTGTTTATTTTTGGGACTAATTTTGAAAGCCTGCATATGTATCATCTCAGTTGATGCAGTAGTATTTTAGGTGACAGCTGACACATGTTTTAGTCTGTGAACATCCCAGTTCTGGATCAGCAAAATCTAATCAACAGACATAAGAGGTGGGTGGGAAGTTTCAGGATGGAAGTTATTTAAGTTTCCCTGTTTTACTATTAAAAATGTGTGCAGACATCCAACATCTAGAGTTACTATACTATACAATACCAAACTATCCTGTTTAAATCATCAGCACAAAATAACAAAAGACTGCACACATTCAGAGACAGAGTGTCCAAAACTGTATAAAGGTCCAACTTTACGAGAGAACTACAAAACCCATTAAGCACTAAAGTCGGAAATGTCCGATCAAAAAGATTACAATTGTTTTGCTGATACAGAATTTTGCTACCACATCAGTGCTTTGGTATAGTATATAATAATAACTGTTCTGAATATGCTAGATTATTTGTTTCTATGTTTATTAATTAACTATTTATTTTACCAGGGCAGTCTCCTCACGTCAGATGGCTGCCCTCGTCCTTGCCAACATCACCAAGTGCTTGCTCATGGTGGGAATTGTTAGGTCTCTGTTGATAATCTTCTCTTTCTTTAAATTCTGTGTAAATTCTGAGATTTCTTTCAAAATACATTAAATATGTTGGAAAGTAGTTGCTAAAAAAAACAGTCACCAGTTTTCAGACAGATCTTTTTGGGGGCGGTCCTAAAGGGTGGCTCGATGACACACTGAGGCCACCCTGAGCATACCTCTGCAGCTGTAGCCTGTGCTCTCTTTCCAACCAATTTCCAGCAAATCTTTTTGAAGTTGCTGTTGTAGAAAGAGCACTTATGGAGGGACAAAATGCAATGTGCACCTTCCCAGCACTCTAATGAGACCACATTGTGACCTACTGAGTCGAGGGAAGTAAATTGATAATCAGGAGACTTGTTTATCGTTTACAAAACCGTACGAGCACTTCAGAATGCATTAAAAACCTCTGCGTCAAACCTTACTGAACCTTATTCCCATGAGACAGCGCAGTCTGAAGCACGCATACACAGGCAGAGGCTGCTTAAGACATAAAATAGTTCACATTGCAGCCTTTCATATGCTACTCCGTTATTATTAACCACTAATAGGCACTCTTACATGGTCCAATATAAACACAGAGCCCAAGACCATAACCAGCTATAAGTCCAAACAGGCTGCTTTCTGATGCTAATTTAATACAGGAGACAGAGACAGAGGAGCTGGGTGAGAGACCACAAGCTAGCTGGTTCCAAAGCAGCGCCAACGTGGTCTTGGAGTCGCTCTCGCCTCGCCACTGAGGCCAATTTGCAGACGTTCATTTCCTCCAATCTGTCAGGCACGGCGGTAGGAGCAAGGGGAGCAGGAGTGGACGAGATGGGGAAGTAGTGAGGAGAAATAAGGCTAAATGAGACTCTGGGGGATTGGAGACCACAGAACAGCTAGCTGAGTCCCCCCTCTCTCTTCCAAAGGTTGGATCTATGAGGTTGCCCTCTCAGGTCTGCAAAACAAAGCAACCTCTTCACACTGACAGAAAGGGGATTAGCATTCAAGCACTGGTAGCAGTGCCATTACGATCTGCAGGGTAAACTGTCGCTCCTGCAAGCAAAACTGAGCATGTGGTCTTCTTCCTCCTCGCCTCAGAGGCCACAAACTCACCCAAGAGACATATTTACCCGTTGGTACAAACACAAGGGTGTTACTGTACATCTCATTGGATTTACTCTGAATGAATGTCTGCAGGAAAAATGAAATGCCTCAAAATTCTCCTTCTCCCTACTCTGCTACTGAGAGATGTTGATCGGTTTTGTTGACAATGTTGCCTGACTTCATCACCTCAGTAAACAATTTATGTTTGATTTTATTTTTATTCAGATTATTTTTTGGTCTTTTATGCCTTTAATGATAGGACAGCTGAAGATAGACAGGAAGCAGGGGGCAGAGAGAGGGGGAGTGACACGCAGTAAATAGCCGTCCGATGCGGGATTCGAACCGGGGGCAGCTGACCACCCCTTGATAGCATTTTATTAGCAATAACGAGGTGGGCAACACTAGATTCAGGACTTGAGTTGACATTTTAATGATTGATTCATTGATTTAAGTAATTACCACATCAAATGCCAAACATTTACAGGTTCCCACTCTTAAATGTGATGGTTTGCAACATTTCATCTTCGAGTTGTCTCGTATCTGAAATATTTTGTTGCATTATTTAGGCTGGTAGATTTATAGACTAATCCATATTCAAGTGAGGGTCAGTCATCGATTGTTCCACCTTTTTGATTGAATCACATTTGTCCCAATCTGCCCATTGAGACTCCAACAAGCAAAGCACAACAGATCCTCAGTCTTTAAAGCAACAGCATGTAGGATTTAGTGGCGTCTCTCAATGTACTTGCTGATTACAACCCCCTTACAGTACCTCACCACATCCTTCCTTTTGTGAAGGAGAAATTACAGTGGTCATGAAAACGCAGAAAGGCCCTATTTAGAACCAGTGTTGAACCAGTGTAGAAAAGATGGCGGCTCAACATGGCTGGCTACGTGGAAGAGGACCCACATTGTCTGTTGACATAAAAGGCTCATTATAAAGTAACAATTCTTAATTTCACATGATTATACACTAATACAAACACAGTCACACATATTATATTTGACTTCTGCCATATTCTGTCGACAAAGACCCCTAAATCTTACACACTGGACCTTTAATAAAATCAACTTGTAGGAGCCACCATGGCTGAGGTCTGGTTAAATGAATAGTTTGACATTTTGGGAAACAGCTTATTCAGTTTCTTGCCAAGAGTAACAAAAATTATCATATTATTTGATTATTATCAAATCATATTTTTTGTTACATTGTTTCTTTTCATATGGATTAAACTAACAAGATATATAATATGTTATTTAGTGAGCTTTGGAACCGCTGGTATGAAGATTTTTATATTTATACATGTATCTTACAATTATATTGATGGCTCTTACTATATATTACATTGTTAGTTATTCCTTTGTAGATTTCCAGTAATTATGCATGATGATTGACAAGAAATATTCACATTCATTATTCCAAAACATCATTCTAATATCTCATACTGCAGCCTGACGGACTACACTCATGATAACTGTTGTGGTTTATTTGTGGCATGTTTCATAAAGCCTTTATTTTTCATGTTTTAATATAGTGGCAACACTAATTCAGAGGATGTGTGCGCAGGGTTGTGTTGCGCTGACCTTGTGGTTACAGTAATGACATGTTTAGGAGGACGATGGCGCCAGACAGCTCAGTAGACCCCTACCACACTTATAATTCGAACAAAATTGTTTCGGTCAGAAGTGTTCAGCACACAGTGGCTTGAATAATACCATATAAAAGCAAACAGTCCAAACGAATGCTGTGGGCCAGAGTGCATGTTTATGAATTTTACAGGAATTTAAAGCACCCTGTTGCAATATTAGACAGCGCAGACAGTGTGTAATTACTTTAAATATTCCTCTGAGAGAAGCTGCAGTAGCAACTCTGAGAAAGTTGAAAGTGAGCAACTTTAAGTTTTGTGACTTGCTCAAGGACACATGGAGAGGTGAGAGTTTCAGGGATCAAACCTGACCTTGCTGATCTCTTTAACCTCCGCTGCCCCCCGCACTCCCCAGATAAAAGCTCAGAGACATTTTGACACAGAGGCTGAGAGCCTGACTCTCATATTTATGAGTTTGTGGTTTAATCAGCTGCAACATCCCATAAAATTCTCTTTATTTATTCCATATCTGATAATCCAAATGAATTATGTCAAGATTATGTTCTTATTTTCTAACATAAAATAACTACTTTAAATTGTTTTGACGCTACACTGACTTGGAATCAAGTGTCAGTCCCACTCTGCACCTCCATTCGCCTGTTCTTGTGCTATAACTTGCTCTGAGTGAGAGCATCCACGAGAAGTACGCAACGATTTACGGCACTGAGTCACACACCACCAACTATTTCAATTATTTTGGTGAAATTGGATCATATTTTCCCTCTGATGTCTTCTAGCTGCACCGCCTCAACTGATTTATAGATTTTCCTGATGGACAACAAAATAAACTAGATGCTGTTAGCTCAGTTTGTTAGCCGGGCTGCCTGGATACAGAGCACCAGCGTAGTGTTTGTACCACAGGTGTTTTGGAGCACTTCTAGAAAGAGGAGGTTTTTAAGCATGGGGCGAAGTGGAGCTGGTGTAATGCCAGAACCGGAGCTGGGCAAGCAAGCAATATTACTGGGCTCAGCAGCCTCCACGGACGTAACTTGAAGAGGCAAAGAGGCTGGGAGGACGTTGATAGAGGAAGCTAAGAAGAGAAAATGAGAGACTGCTGTACAAGAGTAAATCTGGGAATGACTTTTAGTCGTTGTCAAGGGCTTTGTGGAATAAATGCTGAAAGACAGACACCAAGCTGGGCTTCTTCCTGTTGGACTAGTAAGTATTATTAGCTGGCTGCTATTTTAACAATGAGCCAGGGGGAGGTACAGATACAGGTAATTCTCTGTGGGTTCTTCAAAGGAGGTTAAACAGGTTAAACCAAGGATGAGATGAATCATAAAACAATGTGTTCATTCTAATGCAGGTTGATCATACTGTACCACTCATATGCAAACTATTTTAAAATCTGACACAAATAAAAATGATTTCTTTTGTCATAAATGATTGTTTCAGTTTAGATATACAGTCGTCCCTCGCTATAACGCGGTTCACTTTTCGCGGACTCGCTGTTTCGAGGATTTTTTTTGTGTAATTTTGCATGCTTTTTTTTACAGTGTACTGTACAGTATGAACGTGCATTGTGTTCTGCGTCCTGATTAACTAAGGGAGTACTGTACAAAATGCGTGTAAAAAGGTGTATAAAAGTGTGTGGTTAGGGGTTTTACGGCCTTAAAACATGTATAATAATTGTAAAACTTACTTCGCGGATTTCGTTTATTGCGGGTTATTTTTAGAACGTATCCCCCACGATAAACAAGGGACCACTGTAATGACTTAAAGCACTCAATTGCTGAATTGCAGCATATTGTGAACTTTAACTGAGCTGAATTCACTTGTCTTAATGTTGATATGATATGTTGATAGTGTTCTTATCAAACCTTATGCTTCAACATGTGGTACAGTAATGCGCTGGATGTTTTTGACTTACAGGTAAAACTTAGTAATAGATTTGTATGATGAAAAGTGTTTCTGGGATTAACCCCTACATTTTCACCATGGCACAACTCTGCCATTATAGACAGCGATTGTGATCTCACCACTGTGTCATTGGTGGAGACTACTCAGCTGTTCTATTTTTGACAGGAGTCGCATCGAGCAGCACAGAGTAGATCGAGCAGGCCGGAAACCAGACACAGATATGGCACAGAGGATCTGTTTAGTTTTCAAAATAAAATTCCATGTGCATGTAAAAACAGACACAAGGGAAACTATTTAAATATGTAGACTACAGTACTTACCGATGTTAGAAGCACATAAACCAAGAAAAACTTACCAAATCTGAGAAAGTTAACAGTCTGGTGGGCATAACACTCGAATCAAAGAAGCCGCATGGAGAATGGACCAAAATATGCCAAAAACTTCCACCTTGCATGGTGTAATTGAGAGGTTAGAGTGTTACATTTCCTGCAGTTGTGTCTTTGGTCAATATGCCAAAATCAGCTGCTCAGCACACTGTCCTTCATCAGGGATCGGTTTCTTATTGGTTCACCTCCACCAAGGCAACAAAGGCTCCATTATTTACAAAAACTCATTACATCAGGTTAGTTTATAAGAATTAGTTAATCCAAAAAAAAATAAAAATTCTGCTTTGCCAGACACCTCTATGGATTTCTTTTGTTTGCTTGTGTGTGTTTGTTTGCCCATTGGCTGCCGCATCACAGCAACTACGAATCCACAGGGTGATTAATCCTCATTATCAACGCAGTGTGCATGAGGTAACATTTGGTTAGAGTGCCCGCACTGCTGTAGCTCAGGTGATGGAGTGGGTTGTTGCCCATGTATTCCCATTTCATGTCCTTGCGCAAGACAGTGACCCCAATGTGTGTGTGTTTGTTTGTTGCTTTGGGTAAATGTGTCTGCCAAGTTAATTAAATTAAAGTAATGAGGAGAACACTTTCATTACATTTCACGTAGAGAGAGTCACTGTTGATTAAAAGATCTTGAGTGTGTATGATATGGATGTGTCAGCATGCTCTCTTGTCTTGTTTCCCCTCTTTGGCCACCTCCTTGTAAAAAAAAAAAAATGTTTTGTTCACGCTGGATTCAGAAGCACAATTATCACTGCAGCCTTGTCTGTCTCTCCTCTTTAGGCCAAGAGATGAAGCATGAAATGAATTCTGTGGCCAGCGTCGGGCCAGCTGG